>NC_056732.1:1112268616-1112283616 GCF_019279795.1 Protopterus annectens | reverse complement strand
CAGATTATTTACAAACAAGCATAAGCAGTATAATCAAGAAAAGTATAATTAGAAATAGCATTTGAAGAACTTATAAACTTTTTACAAGAAATAAATATGTTATTATTCTATTAATGATATTTTCATTACTGTTCTCTCCTGCCTCCCCACCCTTTTACCCACTACATAATCTAAATAGAATGTCATTGTTTAAACAAAGAAAATAATAAAAGAAGAAGGAAAAAAACATAAAGATAAAAAAATTTATCAAATTACTAACCTTACTTTTTTCAGAAAAAGAAACAAATCTAATCACAGCCTGCCATTAAATCCTCAGGCATTTTGACTGGTTATGAAACAAAACATTTCTTTGCACATAGGAGAATAACTTTGATTAAATATTTTCCAAAATATTTGTGGCTTTCTGGAAATGCAGGAACTATATTCAAAAAGATTAATAATGAACTAAAATGATGAGAGAGAAAAAACATATAACAAAATCATTTGTTTTTAGTCTCTTCTTCTTCTCTGAAGTCTTCCAGGAAGCTTCAGTTTGCTTAATCTCTTTTAATGAAGAACTAGCCCATTCCATTTCTTCTATTTTATCCAAAAAACTTTTTTCTTTGACAAACAGTAAAGCAGAGTCTAAATCATCAAGACCTTAGGACCATCAGGAAGGAAGATTTTAAGCTTGGCAGGAAACAGAAGGTATGTTTTAAACTGTGCTTTTAAGCTCCCTTATTAGTGGCAGAAAAAAACTTTTCTTTAGCAATTACCATGGAAGAATAATTCGTACGTCATTGTCAAACGCACAGTTGTCTCATTGGAAAACTTCAACAGGGAGCTTTAGCCCAAGCAGATTTAAGAACCATCTCTTTATCAAAAGATGATAGAAATCTAACTATAACTGATCTAGGATAGTTTTTGTTAGAGTTAGTATTAGCTATAGATCTATGTGCTTTCTTTCTCGATACCAAAAGAGAAATGCTTCTGGTAAAATCTAAAGTTTTAGGAGCCATGTTAAAAAAAATAGAAGTAATATTGTTACCTTCAATATTTTCTGGCAGTCCAAAAAATCCTGACATTGCTATTGCTTCTAGATCTATTTCTCCAGGTCATCCAGCTTTGTTTGTAAATGTGTATTTTGTTTCAGCAGAAACTCAATGTTGATTTCCTGTTCTTGTATTTTATTTTCCAAGTCATTCAGGCTTCCTTCTATGCCTGTCATCTGGATCTTCTGTTGTTGCAGGTCCATATGTAACAAGTCTATTTGTTTTGTAGTTTTTCTATGAAGAGGAAGTGTCTATTTTAGTATCCATTTTATCCATCTTAGCAGTAAGTTGCTGGACTATAATTATCAGAGACTGGAAGATTATTTCTTGATGCTGGAGTCTTTGAGAATTTGTCTTACTGGAACTCATTTCAGACTGATAAACTGACAGGAAAATTTCCAAAGTAATTCTGACAGGAATATTATTAAGATTTCCTTTCTTTTTAGATATAGTTCAAGAACTATATAAAACCAAAACATATTTAGAAAGAAAATTACCAAGAATTAATTTTTAAGTAATTAATTCCTGTCAATGTAATGAAATTGGTGGAGCTGAAGAAATCTGCTGCTATCCTGTGTTCATCCTTGGCCACGCCCACTTCCATTTTAACATTTCTGACCTTCCTTTTGTATTAAGCAGAGTTAACCTCTAACTTAATCTCTCTTTCTAATGTAGCCTTTTCTAGTTAGTCATGAACTATAATATAAGTGATTATATAACACATTAGTTCTATGCAATATTTGTAATTGTAAAATTGTTTTAGCCCTGGAGGTTTTCTCCACAGGCCTTTTGTCTAAGTTAGCTTATTTAGTTCTTTAAGATCTATAATATATGTGATTACATATCATTCTTCCCATTGCATAACACACTTGTACTATGTATTATTTGTATTTGTAAAATTTTTTTTTGTACCTCTGGAGCTTTTCTCCCCGGGCCTCCACTGAAAATGGACATAAATCCAGTTGGACTAGCCCGGTCAACAAATGTAAAATAAATAAAAAATAAAATAATATCCAATGGGCCTTGTTCTGGCCAGCAACAAATTAAACAGTTCCTGCAAGGCCCAAACCCAGGAGCCTGCAAACCATAGGCAATGTGATTTACCACCAAGCCACCGCAGATATGCATAACCCTGATGTTTCCACAAACATAGCATCCAGCAATACCATTTAACATTACAGGACATGTAGCTAAATATGTAGATGTATTTGTGTGTGTGTGTGTGTGTGTGTGTGTGTGTGTGTGTGTGTGTGTATATATATATATATATATATATATATATATATATATATATATATATATATATATATATATATAGGTTCATAGGTTCATAGTGGTTCATACTAGGCTATCTGCCCCAGGGCACGGCGCTTACAAGCCTAGCCCATGGTTTTGTGGCTTACGCCACCACCTTTAGTATGGGGAACTATACCTATTATTTTGCTGTGCCTCTGTTGAGCAGTGACACTGAGGTAATCCCTGGGTATAGCCACCAATGATCTTCCATCCATTGGTCAAGATTTCTCTGAACAAGGCCAGCAGGTGCTCTGCCTCACATATACCGGGATTTTATTCCACAGCATAGGGAGTCTTTAAGTGATGGATCTATCCTCGTGATGGGTACAAAAAATTTTTACAAATACAAATAATACATAGTACAAGTGTGTTATGCAATGGGAAGAATGATATGTAATCACATATATTATAGATCTTAAAGAACTAAATAAGCTAACTTAGACAAAAGGCCTGTGGAGAAAAGCTCCAGGGCTAAAACAATTTTACAATTACAAATATTGCATAGAACTAATGTGTTATATAATCACTTATATTATAGTTCATGACTAACTAGAAAAGGCTAAATTAGAAAGAGATTAAGTTAGAGGTTAACTCTTAGCAATACAAAAGGAAGGTCAGAAATGTTAAAATGGGGGGCGTGGCCAAGGATGAACACAGGATAGCAGCAGATTTCTTCAGCTCCACCAATTTCATTACATTGACAGGAATTAATTACTTAAAAAATTAATTCTTGAAGTAATTTTCTTTCTAAATATGTTTGTTTTATATAGTTCTTGAACTATATCTAAAAAAGAAAGGAAATCTTAATAATATTCCTGTCAGAAATTACTTTGGAAATTTTCCTGTCAGTTTATCAGTCTGAAATGAGTTCCAGTAAGACAAATTCTCAAGACTCCAGCATCAAGAAAGAACTTCAGTCTCTGATAATTATAGTCCAGCAACTTACTGCAAAGATGGATAAAATGGATACTAAAATAGACACTTTCATAGAAAAAACTACAAAACAAATAGACTTGTTACATATGGACCTGCAACAACAGAAGATCCAGATGACAGGCATAGAAGAAGCTGTGAATGACATGGAAAATAAAATACAAGAACAGGAAATCAACATTGAGTTTCTGCTGAAACAAAACACACATGTACAAACAAAGCTGGATGACCTGGAAAATAGATCTAGGCGCAATAACATTAGGATTTTTGGACTGCCAGAAAATATTGAAGGTAACAATATTACTTCTTTTTTAACAACATGGCTCCCTAAAACTTTAGATTTACCAGAAGCATTCTCTTTTGGTATCGAAAGAGCACATAGATCTATAGCTAATACTAACTCTAACAAAAACTATCCTAGATCAGTTATAGTTAGATTTCTATCATCTTTTGATAAAGAGATGGTTCTTAAATCTGCTTGGGCTAAAGCTCCTGTTAAGTTTAATGAGACAACCGTGCATTTTGACAATGACTATTCTTCCATGGTAATTGCTAAAAGAAAAGTTTTTCTGCCACTAATAAGTGAGCTTAAAAAAAGCACAGTTTAAACATACCTTCTGTTTCCTGCCAAGCTTAAAATCTTCCTTCCTGATGGTCCTAAGGTCTTCGATGATTTAGACTCTGCTTTACTGTTTGTCAAAGAAAAAAGGATTTTGGATAAAATAGAAGAAATGGAATGGGCTAGTTCTTCATTAAAGAGATTGGCAACTGAAGCTTCCTGGAAGACTTCAGAGAAGAAGAAGAGACTAAAACCAAATGATTTGTTATATGTTTTTTTTCTCTCTCATCATTTTAGTTCATTATTAATCTTTTAGAGTATAGTTCCTGCATTTCCAGAAAGCCACAAATATTTTGGAAAAGATTTAATCAAAGTTATTCTCTATGTGCAAAGAAATGTTTTGTTTCATAACCAGTCAAAATGCCTGAGGATTTAATGGCAGGCTGTGACTCGATTTGTTTTCTTTCTGAAAAAGTAAGGTTAGTAATTTGATACATTTTTTTATCTTTACCTTTTTTTTTTCCTTCTTCTTTTATTATTTTCTTTGTTTAAACAATGACATTCTATTTAGATTATGTAGTGGGTAAAGGGTGGGGAGGGCAGGAGAGAACAGTAATGAAAATATCATTAATAGAATAATAACATATTTATTTCTTGTAAAAGTTTATAAGTTCTTCAAATGCTATTTCTAATTATACTTTCTTGATTATACTGCTTATGCTTGTTTGTAAATAATCTGTCATGCTTTAACTAATAATAATCAGAACTAAATAAGAGTAAATAATATGTTTTATTTTTAACTCTATTAATATAAACAGTAAGTAACATTCCATTGTATATACTTCTTACAGCTTTCTCTTACATTTTTATTTCTGCCTCACTCCCTTTTATTTTCTACTCTCTTTTCTTTTCTTTATTAATATATAGAAATGCTTTAGACTGTGTGGGCACAGTGAATAATAGGATTTGTATGAAAATTGAGTTGGGAGAAGAATGCTGAGTTTTATTGCTTGTTGGTAATTTTGAGTTTAATTTCACTTGCATAGAGGCTGTGATGATCTGTGGAATACATTGTGGAGGTTCTGTCATGTTTAGATGCATTTACACTGCTAAATGAATGTTTGTCACTAGTTTTAATAAGTTTCCGCCAAAATGTTAAGAGAGACAATCTGGGATGTGGGCTGTCTTATGCACAATGTCCTTGAGTTACCTCAGAATCTTCAAATCACAGAATTCTCACAGAGAAACTGAAAGCAGTTAGTATAAACATTGACAAGGTTATCACACTGACACACCACAGATTCAGGAAAAATACTCTGTTCATAAAATATGTCAGTTATAATGAGTTTAAATGATGTAGTTTCTTGTAGTAAGTAAATGTCTTATTTTAGAAGGCATAAAAAATGAAACATTTATTTAAATGTTTTTGAAAATCTACTTAACAGCAGCATAATAATCTGTGTTAAAAAAATGTGTTCCAAACATATACTTTACTATAACTCATTTAATTCATCTGATTGACAAACATAAATAATCTTATAACTCTATTCTGGAAGAAATGTCATGTGATATATTTTAAAGCAGTAGGTTAGCATGATTGTAAAATCTGGTTACCAATATGTGCTTGCTGTGCATTATTTTGTATAAAGCAGACAGATTTATTCTAGGGACAGCAAGTAGGATAGTGCTCTACTAACAAACAACTCAGTGAGATCATATATATATATATATATATATATATATATATATATGTGTGTGTGTGTGTGTGTGTGTGTGTGTGTGTATATATATATATATATATATATATATATATATATATATAGATATAGATATATATATAACTGTGTGTGTGTGTGTGTGTGTGTGTGTGTGTGTGTACACAGATATATATCTATGATATGAGACAGCATATAAGAATGACATATATGACCACAGGCACCGCCAATGGGAGTGAGGGTTCTTTATCACCATATGTGTTACACATACCAATACCCCCCCCAGCCAAACAGGTGAAACATACAAACAATGACATAAAGTAAATAAACCACTGCTTCCCAATCCACAGGCAGGATACTACCAGTGGGAGAAACATTGTGGACCCGCTAAGTCTCATCTACAAACAAAGGCAGGAACATCCCTTGTGGGACAACCCAAAAATTCTAGGATTTTCAGATTTCCGCCATTACACAGATGCCTCAAGGCAGGGCGCATATGTACCTGGACTACAAGGTCGGGAAAGCCTGATGATCCATGGGTCGAGACAATGTACGTGATGGGTCTCGAGAAGTGGAGAGTGGGCAGTATGTAGTGGTCTGGTTAGACTCGACCTGCACCCAGAGAAAGGATGAGTGCTGCAGAGGAGGAGCGAGGGGGGGGGACTATGGGTATGTAATTATGGGTTGAGGCGTGCAGGTGTTGGCTGGAGTGGTTCTAATCGGACCACCTTGTGGATGTAAGCAATAGTGTGAATTGGGCAGAGCTGTCACCTAACGAGCAGCCATTCCCGGTATGAGTCCCACTGCAACACAATCTATTGTAGATGGCAAGGCATGTCATAACCAATTTTGTTGGTGCAAAACCAACTAAATAACACCAAATAACACATGGCTGCAGCTCCCTACTGTAGGCATGTAATCCATTCTAACCGGTATCACAACTTATTATTGTCCTCACCTCCTCCCAGGGGTGTGGGTGTCCAAATCTACCTCTAAATCCAGTGTATATGCACAGCTGTTGTTGTAGAAGAAATGGCCAACTGTGGCCCTTCCCTTCAGCCGTCCTGTACATCCCTGGCTATTTCCCCTACTGTCTTTCCCTCATTGTGTCCTTTTAACACCACTTACCTATCAACCCCATTTTCTTTCTTTTCTTTTGAAAGTTTAAAGTTACAATTAGGTGACACCTCTTCCCCAACTTTATTGGCAGAAGCTGGAACTCACTACCCACATCTATTACCTCAGCTGTCTCAAAGGACACTTTTAAAAAACACTTGTAGGAACACCTCAAGCACACTTGGATCTGCAAATGCTCACGACTTGGTTAAATCCTCCCCCCTTGCACTCTATACCCCTTCATCAACTACTGAAACTAACATCTCTTTGTCCTGCCTCACATACATATCCCAACATCCTTTAAACCTCCCCTATTGCACCCCTACCAACCATTCCCACAACCTCATATACAGTTACAATGTCTCCCCCTCTACATAACTACCTACCTACTCCTTCACTATTCACTTCTACTCTACCACACAAGTATGGAATAACTAAATCTAACCTGAATACATGAGTGTATCCTATCCACAACTACTAAAATGGAATCTAACATCACCTTAAACTGACCTTTGTAAACCATCATACCTGACATGTAAACTTTAACTAAGCATAAATAATACCTACATGTTAACTTAAACTAAGCATGAATAATATGTTACTTTGCTATGTTAAATCTGTCACTCTCTATGAATGTGAACACCTCTGTATTACTTGTAATGATTAGCTGAGTCATAATGTGGAGCCTGTCTCCCTGGGCCTCCGCTGAAAATGGACAAGCATCCAGTCAGAGTTTCCCAGTCAACAAATGTAAATTAAATAAATAAAGTATCGCAGGGGTAAGTGGGAGTAAGCACGTTTAAGCAGCAGTAAGTGGGTTTATGCCTGTTTGTGCAGCGGTAAGCAAAGCCTACAGTGGTTAAGCAATGTAGAAGCTAACTCAATGTAAGAAGCCATAACCGGAGGTTAGCATTGCTTACCCTCACACAAACCAGTGCAAACCTGCTTACTATTGCTCAAAACTGCCTTAGTCGCTCTGTAACCAACAGCTGTCATTGTGCCCAGCAACAAATTAATCTGCACTCCCAAGTTGCAATCCCCGGACCCTGCACACTATATTCAAAGTGAGTTACCACTAAGCCATGGCAGATACACATACAGTTGCTGTTATAACAAACATATCATCGAGCACAGTTATTCAACAGTATAGGAAATGTATGTAAATATGTAGATTACTATGAGCAACCATATGTACATTGCTCAATTACAGTATTTTGAACAGTCTATGTGTATCATAAAAACAGTGCCTGTCCAATCATACTGGGATAACAGTAGTCTTGCATAATACTTAAGAGAATAATAAAAAACAGTGCACATCGAGGGGGCGTGTGGGCGTGCTTCATGCACAGAATGTCAAACCTGGGACATCGGTTCTGCAGAACCGGGAGATGAGGCTGGCCAGGTGTGTGAGCAACCCTCTGCTTCTCAAAACCCTGGCAGGATGCTACCAGTGGGAGAAACAGTGTAGACCAGCTAAGTCTAATCTTGACACAACAACAGGTCCGTCCCTGGTGGGGCGAATCAAAAATTGTGAGTCACATCGATGTTTGCACCAGTATCAGAGGATGATCAAGGCAAGGTTCATACATACATGAAGTAAATGGATGAAGAGCCTGCAGATGCTTGGGTCGAGACAGTGTACTGGATGAGTAATGAGACATGCAGAGAGGGCAATGTGTGGAGGTGTGGTATGGCTGGGCTAGCAACTGGGGAATGGATGGTTGCTGTGTACATGGAGCTGGGGGGCGGGAGAAGGAACCATGGGTATGACATTATGGTAGAAATATGCAAATGAAGCAAAACAGCAATAGTGTAGTGGGCAGAGTATCTGCCCAATGAGCAGGCATTCCCGGTTCAAGTCCCACTGTAGCACAGTGTATTTTACATGGCAAAGCACGTCATAAGCAATAGTTTTGTTGCAAAACCCACTAAGCAGCATATATATATATATATATATATATATATATATATATATATATATATATATATATATATATATAGATATATATATATACTGGAGTACCACAAGAAATGCACATGTGAAGTATCAGTGTCAGACTGAATAAGGCACTAGTAAGCAGGTTTAAGCACAAATAAGCAATAGTAAGCATATGTAAGCACTAGTTAGCGGGCCTGAGGCTGTTTGCATGGTGGTAAGCAATGCCTACACTGGTTAAGCAACTCAGAAGCTAACACCCTGTAAGCCGATGTAATGGCAGGTTAGCAGTGCTGACCTCCACGCAAACGTGCTAACAACTGACTAAATGTGCCTTAACCAGTCTGTATCCAACAGCCCACGTTCTGCCCAGTAACAAGATAAACAGACTCTGCTAAGCTCGAACACAGAACCCCACACACCATAGGCAAAGTGATTTACCACTAAGCCATATCAGATATACCTAACCCTGATGTATTCAAAACATATCAACCAGACCAGTCATTCAACAGTACAGAGAATGTATTCTGACATGTAAATGTATTTGTGTGAGTAAATATAGTAATATCTAAACAGATACAACAAATCAGTAGATGTAGATATCTACATATACCCATAGCAATTCATATATATATATATATATATATATATATATACACATATACAGCCACACATCTGTAGATAGCAATGGTAGACTGACAAATACAAATATGTCCACATGCACCGTTAATGGGGTTGGGATGCCCCAAAATAATATACGCCATGGACGAATAGGCATGCCCCCCCCCCACACAGCCAAACACATCAGCCCTGCAATACACTAAAGTGCTGCAGATCACATAAGCAGGACCTGACATGACATGTGCACAACATGTAAACAGTACTACAACCCACCTAAATGATATCAGGCTGGTATTAGTAACATACCATGCAGTACAGTGTGGCTCCCATAGGAGATGTAAAATATGGCAGCTATCAACATCCCCATGGTACATATACACAGACACATATATGCAGATACAGATATACAGATATATATAGCTATATCTAGATATATATAGATATACAGGGGACTACACTGACATACGCAGAGATATGTACAGTAAGATACATATGTAGAAGGTGCATACACTATGAAACAGCCACTATGCCTACAGTTAACACCTTAATAACTGGACACTGTATAGGCCACCCATACAAATGACAATCACTGCCTACAACGTATGCCCACAGAGAGATCATAGGATAAAACACTACACACAAGTTTGCAGACATGGATAACTTTTATTTGCGTGCTATTACAGTTGTATATGCTATCTACTATAGCTGTTCAGACACTGACATCCATATAAACAGAGTAATGCACCTGTGAAACAGTTATACTAATACAGTAGTCTGGAAAGGTTCACAACTGTTGCTGTCCAGGCCAAGCCCTAAAAATTGTACAATAGTAAAGACAGACTGGGCCACAGGATAACAAACTATCAACATTATGTAATGCAGGTGTATAGTCCAACAGCCTCCATCTACACTCTGTACAAAATCACTAGGTGGTAAAGACATCAGTTGACCAAATGGTATGTCACTCTTACATAACAAGGCATAACTGACACCATCACAAGCACACTGACACACAGAACAGTCTGTATGGCAGGAGTCAGTAGGCCTACATTAACCCAAATTATGTAAGTAGTGTAAATATAGGTGCAGTGTATAGTACTGTACATCCAGATACCTTAAGACAGCGGACCCCTGACACCCCAACATTTTGTAACAGCCTAGGGTGTTTATGGTGCATCCCCCCCAGACTCATTAATACAGGCCCATATACCCCTGTTACATACACTTGCCTCTGGGTTGCATAAGGACACACATGTATTGTGTAGGTGAAGCCCACACATGTATGGCCTTAGCCCCACCATATGTGTGGGGGATACAACAGCAGTGGACTGATGGCAGCAATGACAGTGTGATATACTCACAGCCCACTAAATAACAACCCCTGACATCATGTCTTATGTGCAAAGCTTGGTATGTAGGTGGAGGACAGAGGCTGGAACACAGGCCCATATATGGACAACTGTTGCCATACACTAAGCAAGTCGCTGGTGTTACAGGATAGTCTGCAACACACCCTTAGTCAGGGAACTGAGGTTAGAAACATAAATGGCTGTAGCCATGTACTGATAGCACTCAACACAAACACTGCCAGTGAAATATCTGACACAGCACCTGTGTGGTGGACAGACAAAACATGATAGGCACACCTCTGGCCACCAAGAGGATAGGCCCACAGTTGAGAGCTATGCAGACAGACTGCATTCCAAGGTAAACTTGTATGTACACACACACACACCCTGTAACACCAGTACTATACAAAGCATAACACAACTCTACTCACACTCTGTCTGCAGTTCTGGAACCTCCTACAAAAATGTAGCTGGCCAGAGTGTGCTGGTTCTGCTGTAAGAGGTATTGCTACCTGCTGTCTGTAACACTGATGCCCATACACAGGAAGGATGTCCATCACACAGCAATGATAAAGGGACCATGCCTACATGATGTGGGTATTTATGGTAGGTGGTTGCCATGACAGTGGTAATTGGAAGTACTACACAGCAAGCTGCATGCAGTTAGCAAGTGAAGGACACCAATTGGTGCAGAGGTCATCACCTGATCATGTGCATCACCTACTAAAGCCAGGCTGCAATCTATTCAAAGCAGCTCAATCCATTTACTTGAGAGAGAGAGAGAGAGAGAGAGAGAGGATGAGGAAACACAAAACAAACAAAAAAAAAACTACACAGCTCTTAAGGTGACTTCACAGCAGTTTAGCCAGCTGTCATTCAAGAAGACATCATTCCCACGACAGGTATGTGAGGTATATATACATGTAATAGAACGTAGTACCTGGTCCATTATAATGGGATAGATGATGTGGAATGATTTATATGTGCCATCGGGTGTTGTTGTGATGATGTTCAACTGAACAACTGCTATGAACAATAGTGTCTGTTCCTGTATATAGTGAGCCACAGCCATTAACTGTGCATGTCAGAACTGACAGACAAGATGTAAACCATCATAGTGTGTGCTGTGTAATGGGAAGTATGTATATTATGTGGCCAATAGCTGGTGGTGGAAGTAATGCCATTATGATTGACATGTGGGAGCCACAGCCCACCACTGGAAGAATACTCAGGAGGATCTGTAGTGTAGCATGCCTGAATGCCATAGGTGTGTAATAGGGTTACTTGCAATCGGCCCCTACATATACCCCCCCCTAATGTCAAGCCATGTCTATATGTGGCACCTGTCTGTGTTATAGAAAGGCATAACAGTGCAGCTGTGCAGGAAGGTGTTGTGAGATTGTGGAGCTGATGTCTGAATGTACCCAACATATAGGTATGCATATGTCTACACATGTCACATATAGAAATATTTAAAGATATATATGTATATCAGCATGTATGTCCAGAAATATACATATACCCATTTGTAGACATATATATCTGCACATATATATGTAGTCACATATATCTACACACATATAGATAAATACCGATATGCAAATGTCAACATCTGTACAAACACACAGACAAACAGATATGATGGTAAGTCATGTCCCCTATATCACTACCACAATGATGTGTGCTATGTGCGAGGCAGCAGAACACATAGCAATACAGACAGACATCTACAGCTGGCAGTGTGTGCAGCATGGACAGATATGTCACATGCTAGTCCCATCTGAGCACCACAATTCCCCCACCTGTGAAGTATGCAATGGGAATATGGGAAAGTATGGCAGATACACACATGGAGGTGGTCAGGATTGGTAGATATAGGGGACAGTCTACAGGGGTGGTATGTGACACATGTGGTGGCAAATACCTTGGATGGTGTGTGTGGTCTGTGATGTGGATGCCCCATGGTCCCCAATATGGCCACAATGGGAACAAGGCTCCATCCAACTCCCACTCATAACAGCAGTCCACGTCCTGAAGGTGCCAGGTCTGGTGGCTGAGCAGTGGGAGCATGTTGGCTGTGTGACTGTGTAGTGGGTGCCTCAGACAGATGTAGCACATCCCTCATGTGTCTGTGGAGCCTGGTATGAAACAGACCCAGATCTGAGCTCAGGGGACAGGGGCATGTTAGTATGTGGCCGAGGCAGGTGGGCCAACATCCCCAGGGTGGTTCCACCTGATGGTATGGCTGTAACAGTACATGAGGAGGCCCCAGGTTGGCACACACATGTGATGTGGCCAGGTATCATGGTCATATGGGTGTGGAGAGGTAGATCAGCTGACCAATGGAACATATACATGTTAATGTGTCACTGTCATAGTACATATGCAGGTAGAAATAGTCTACACAATCATGGTACATGTCCAATAGCATGCATATAACCCCCTATAACACAGACTGTCAGATGTGCAGCAATTTCAGAGCAGTCATACCACTGGCATATATGTAACCATAGTTGCCCTGACAATGGCATGCAAGAGAATAGTCTGTAACAGGCCCACAATGTTAGTGTCCACACAGGGGACATGGCTACAATCACATAGCAGAAGATGTGCTGCACTACACAATCTGTCCAAATGGTAGTTAAGCTGTAGCCATACCTAATGAGTTGTGTATATAGTCTGTTGAAGCTGATATGGGGGTTGACAGAGATGTGTATTATGAACCGTGGTAACCTTGCCATATGAGTCACTCAGGCCTGTTCCCATCCTCATGTTTTTCAGGCACGATGGCATACAGCTGCCTACCAACTTATTCCACAGAGGAGAATGAAGTGATAATCAACCACCTGGTACTGCACTACCAGGTCCTGTCTGGCAGGACAGCAGTGGAACAGCAGGAGTAGGCCACCCTGTGGAACGATCTTATCCACACGGTCAATGATGTCAGCCTGTGTAACTGCAGTTGTGAGCAGGTCTGGCATCATTGCACTGACCTGCTTCACAATGCCCGTCAGTGTGCTGCCGCAGTTTGGGGGGATCACCTTGACACAGGGGGGCCATGCCATCCAACCCCCACTGTCATTTGTGGAGGAACTCCTGGCCAGCCTCATGGCACCTGACCATCCTCAACAATATCTACCACTGGACCCCTTTGTGAAGGTGGGTATCACCCACAGAACAGCTGAGCAGTGTGCAGGTAAGGGCACAGGGCACATCAGTAGACCACTGTTGGGTAAATATCCACAGTGGTACATGTAGATCATGCATATATGATATGTTATACAAATAATGTGTTGCTGCATTGTAGTGATAATCAGATGTCCAGATGTGGCAGTACTGTGTGTATTTAAAGTAGATTTATGGTAGTACTGCACCCAGCCTGTAACAGTGCCACAGGTGTGGCACTGACATTGCATCTCTCACCCATTTATGTATGTCCCTCTGGGGTAACAGCAAGGCAGCAGCCTGAAGCTGGTGAGTATGAATTATGTAGATGTATGCCAACACACCGGACTTGTAATGGTGATGTAATATTCCATGCACACATCTAACACACCTACCCTAAATGCATGCTGTACATGTGCATATATTGTTGCTGTGAAATGCATGTTCTCACAGAGGTGGACATGATGGGGAATTGAACGGGTATGTCACACACCTGCATGAAAACTAACATCCTGTCATTGTGGAATGTGTCCACTGGGGATAACATACTGTTGGTAGATATGGCCTACAGTAGTGACATGTTCTGGACAACACCCATATACAGTGCAACACCAGTGTACATACTTGTAGGGCAATGCCAACTGCTGCTGAGATACACTATGGCATACACCATTACACTAGTCCACATTATCAGCTGGGTCTAAGCTGCAACATGTGGAGTGAAGTGTATGGGACACTGCAAGCTGACACATATGGGTAGGGCTTACCTGTCATGCATCTACATACATGCTGAGGGGGGGAATGTCAGCATGAAACACCAGTGCACTGCGGCAAGGATCCTAAGGATGGTAGGAATGGCTTTTTCTGCATATAGTCAGGTCCAGGACCTGTGGCAGTGCCCTACCACACTGCAATAGTGATGACATTGTGTGAACACCATGGGATGTGCATGAATGGACCTTGCAAACATGCAGAATAGGGGGACATGTGTAGGGTAGGCTGAACATACACTGGCAATTGCAGAAGGCCCACGCTGGTATACCCCTGCCATGAGCAGTGACTGCTGTAGTACAAACAAGAGGTGTGATAAACCATCACGAGAAGGATGGCTAATTGGAGGACTGTGTGCATGATCATTGTGCATCCTCACCTGCATGTGAGTGTGTGTGTTTGTGTGTGTGTGTGTGTGTGTGTGTGTGTGTGTGTGTGTGTGTGTGTGTGTGTGTGTGTGTGTGTGTGTGCACGTGTGTGTGTGTGTGTGTGTGTGTGTGTGTGTGTG
>NC_056732.1:1112161116-1112266116 GCF_019279795.1 Protopterus annectens | reverse complement strand
TGACATATCTGGGGTAAAGTCGGACACATTTCCCAGATTACTATACCGGGTATTGCCTGTGCCACATGGACAGGTGGGCCCGCTGAGCCGCGTATACACTGCAACCTGATGTAGACCCATCCACATACACGCACACAGTTACTTGCCAACACTGGGACTAGACTCCCTACCTAGCTATGTCATGATACTGACATGTGTGGCCTACAGTGCACAAACACTGCCTTAACCACTCTGTATCCAACAGTCCTTGTTCTGACCAGCAAAAAAATGTGCAGCCCTTGCAGGTCATGAACTCAGGGCCCTTTACACTGCAGTCACAACACATGACCACTACACCATGACCACTATGGGGACAGCTGTTGTGTTACCAATACATCTGTCATTACCCAAATTGAGTGGTATTGAGCACTTGCCTTTATGTCCTAGATTGTGTAGTTCTTGTCATTAATATGACTGTTGCATCACATATGTTGTTTCATCATACTGTACACATAGCAGATACATACGGTGGGAAACATGTGGGAGGGTATACGCAACCATGACATTTACTCATGACAGGTATATGATTGTATACATATAGGTGTATAGATGTCTGCATGTACATACACAGGTATACATATACATATACATTTGTCTGTATACACATCTGTATAGTGCTACATATATATGGCCATGTGTATACCTCTTCATATGTACATATGTGTACACATCTATACATATGTGTATATGTAGGTATACATATATGTACATATAGAAATGGTTATGCAGCTATATATGTGTATACATATATATATATATATATATATATATATATATATATATATATATATATATATATGCATCCTATGTGTACAGATGCCTAGTTATGTTGGTATATGTATAGATATCTATGACTATATGTGCATACATATCTATACCAATATACCTGCTACTGTCGATATATATGTAGATATCCATATGTTTATGTGCATATGTATCACTATCTGTATATGTGTAGACATATATTGTTCTGTATATGTATATATCTGGGTGTGTATATGTATATCTATGTACTTATACATATCCATCTATATATGTCAATATGTATATGTGTAATAATAGATATATGTCTGGATGTATATATGTACAGATGTCCTCACCATATGTCCTGGACATGGAGTGTAGACCTGCCCCTATAGTCCCAACATCATAGTGCAAGTGGATGTCAGGTATGTATAGCAGGCATATTGGTAGACTATTGCTACTGTAATTGTGATTGTCTTCATAAACATGGTGTGTGTGGGAGGTCACATCTGCTCTCCACATGTGTGCCATTGGCTACTGACAGACATCCTAAGGACATCCTGGTAAAGTACCACTGCTAGCATGTAATGCCCATGTGGACTACAGCACAGATATTGGCCAATACATGTGGACATTTTGAAACACTCCTTACAGTCTGGAGGTATACACATAACCCCTTAGTGCTAAACATGTGTACCATGCATGGCAATATGGATGTTAACAGCCATGTAGATGGGTATAACACATAACAACTGGTATACATATGCCACCATGGGTATGCATTCACACACCCCTGTCTGGCCTGTCACATAATACCGCTAGCATAGGGGAGCCATAGCCACATACTACCCATTAGATAGTGGCATACATCTGTACAGCATCCAACTGCTCTGTCTGACATACATGACTGTTAAGAGAGACCCGGCACCAGTACATCTGGCAAGTATCTCCACATGACATTGCACTGGATAAGTACACTAAGCTGCTAGACATGTAAAAATGCACTGTGCAGGCTACATGCCTCATCACTGGCCAACATCTCCTATGGGGGAATGCACATGTACCTCCATATATAGCAGGCTCTGCAGGCATGCCACACCACAGGGTATGATACAGCTGTGTGAAGGTGCATAACCACATCCAATGTGAACACAGCCACAGCCACATATGGTAAGCTAGCATAAAAGTACAGTATATGGACTATCTTTCATTAACATCCTCATATGTGCCACTCACAGACTAACCCTACATATAATGGGCTGCTACACGGTGTTGTCTGCTGTCTGTCTGTGGTATGGGACATGTATATGTATGGCCGTACAAACATGTAAACCAATACGGTAACATACTGTGGAGCAGCATGTAACATTATATAGGACAGGACCTATAGCAATGACATCTACCACAGTCTGTACACAGGCTAAAGAACATGTTCACAGTGCACACACTATCAACAGTTGCCATAGTTACGCAGACCTCAGTATTGTACAAACCACCACAGAATGTCCTGGTAATGTTGGCAAATATTACCTGTACTGTACATAACATGTGCAGCAGTCTATCTCCCTGCTTGCTATCAGATATGATGACACTTATGATGGTGTACAGCACACATGCAACTCGTAATGCACAACATATGTACAAAGGTTGACAGAGTTGTGGCTGGAAGCACAAACACAGGGCCAATATTGACATGTTGCTGTGTTAACCTCATACATGTACTGTCATAACAGGGTTTGTTGCAACATGTGTCCTATGAGGGATATGAAGTCAGTAACTGTCAGGGCTTTCACCATCTACAGACTGCAATCCTCACACTACCTTCTTCAGTGCAAGATACATGCTCTGTGGGTAACACATGACACCAAGGGCACAACACACTGCCCAGTCTGCAGACAACCCTGCAGATGTGGATTCCTCATAAACACAGTACTGATATGGCAGGTATTACAACTTGTAGGGTAGCCATATCCACACATACACTGTGAAACCAATATTACTCCACATGCAGTATAGCAGCACTTACAGTCTGTAGTCAGGCCAGGCATATCCCCCTCTGGTGTGTTGCCCTATTTCCACAGTGTAAGTTGTTAGAGGTAAATTGCCAATCCATCTGAGCTGCATTTCACCAAATGACAGTTCTAGTTCCTGCCCACAGTGGATGTAAAGGGCCAACACCAAAATGATGTTCCTAGATATTGGAGTGTGTTACCATGCAATTGGCTATGAGAATGTTACCACAGCTGTTCCACATGCACTCAGCTAGAGGAGGACTCAGTTGGTGCAGAAGCCAACAGCTGATCATGACCATCACATACAAAACACGAGCTGCTGCCTAGCAAAGCAGGTGTACATCCCACATCCACCAGAGATGGTGTGGGTGGGACAGACAGAGACAGAGTATGTCAGGGAAAGTGTAGGTGAGCACATTGTAAGCATGTTTGTGTCACACACCTACCAGTACAGGGTTTCAAATACCTGACTGCTATGCATAGCTATCACATGTGTATGCAGTTATTGCATGCTCCACATAGCTTACATGTTGGTGAGCTGCCCAGACATATATGTGCTGGTGAGTAACATCAGCAACACTGTTGTGATACAGTAGGCTTAGCACATGAGCCTGTCCACATAAACAGGTGTCAGTGTCAACACAGCCACACTCTGTAAGGGACCCATGCACATTACCACACTTGGTTTGGTAACAAATACACTTCCTAACCAGTTACCTTTCCACAATACAGTAATGCATAGGTATGAATTGGCCCACAGGGGTTATCCTGGGGTTCTATTGTCAAAGGTTATGTGACAATGTCTGACATTAGAGAGCATGCATCAGTATGCCACTGGGTGTGGTACTGGGTGTGATTGTGGTCGGAAGCATCATACACAACACACACAGACACAGTGTGCTAGTACCAGTGTGCATGTGTGCATCGCTTCACAGGTGTGTAGTGCATGAGGGTCCCAGATGGCTGTACAAGGCTAGGTGAGGAGTATACCTTGGCACCAGGCCACATGAGAATGGTCTGCATTATGGCTAAGGGGTGTAGTGTCCAGAATGGACCACACAGGTGGGTATAGTTTACACCATCCAATCTCCTGCATTACTATTGTGCATGGCCAGTGCTGTGGACTGCTTGGCATGTATGTGTTCTATACGCCATGACATGGACAATGTTTGGGATGTGCACACGTCCCACATTCATGTACAGTGACATGTGGAAGTGTACCTGGTTTGTCTGGCCCATGCTGTGTACACAGAATGTAATCATCAGATGTGACAGTCCCACCCTCATGTGGCGCGGCCAGGTAATGGACAGCTGGTTGACTCTGCACCTACATTGGTAGCACGCTACAGGTATTCCCTGGTGTCAATGGCATCTGCCCATACAGGGCATGTGTGTAAGGCATGGTATGTCCGTTGCAGATCACATTTGATGGAACCACAATTGTTGCAGGCATCCAGTGGGAAACATACTGAATGAACACTGACTGCAATTAGGTACCTATCGTACTGCTGGACAGGGTGCCATGGCCTCTGTAGGCCACTGCATTCACACCATTGTTACTATCAGTCACTAATATTATCTCCTACAATAATATTGCCAGATTTGCAACTGGGTCAACGTATAAAACCCATCATTGTAACAATCTTAATCAACTAGGATGGTTAGAGTTGTCAAATCTAATACTATTGAACCAACTAATAGTTTCCCATAAGATCTTGTATCAACCAACAAATACACCAATACTCACTAACCTTATCACCCCCTACAATAATCTCAAGACCCTACGCTCATCAAATAAACTACTAGTACAAATAGGTAAAACCAACAATTTGGCTGGAGAATCATATTTCTCTAATACAGTGGGTAAAGCCTGGAACACCCTCCCCAATCACCTAACCTCCCTATCCTCAGTTACCCTATTTAAAAGCAAACTGAAACCATACCTTAAATCACATTGGTTATGCCCCTGCGTTAACCCTGACTAACTACTTCACTTGTCTCTAGACACTAATCTTCATACCTGTATAAGCTAGTTAATTTTCTATTAACAATATGTGTGTGTGACTTTACAGTTGAATAGTGTCATTTTACATATTTTTGTATAAATATCCATAGCTGTTATGTACTAGAATTTTTTCTTATTAATAAGCTAAAATGCAATGAAATGTAATGATTGCCAAAACTTTGTAATGTACCTGTGTTTTATAAATACTACTCTGATTTGTGGAGCTTTTCTCCCCAGACCTCCACTGAAAATAAGATATATATCCAGTTGGACCAGCCTGGTCAACAAATGTAAAATAAATAAATAAATATGCAGTATACTATACACATCTTGGCTGTTGCTTTGCCATGTGTGTGTGTATGAGACATGGGTTGAGAGTGTGCTCTGGGTAATACTGGGGATGCTAACTGTGATTGCCTGGCCTTGTTATCACATGTATGGGTATGGATATGCACCCAGCATCTCAGCTATTTCACAGCTGCTTTCCCTGTACAGTGGACATTGTGATATGTACTAGGGCCACCATATAGGAAAATTGCAAAATACACTACACATTGGGCTCAGTTGTCACACAATGACACCCCAATACACACAGGTTATGGGGTACAAACACACACACACACACACACACACACACACACACACACACACACACACACACACACACACACACACACACACCTGCCATGTCCAAGAGTAGAACCCCTACCTAACTAGTTTATTACACTACACAGTTATAGCACACACCATGGTGATTAGTGCAGTACTCCTTCCCCACATGGCTGACATCAGCAGGATTGTCAAAGGAGGGCATTTGACATGTACTGAGTGTGACTAGTCTAAAATGCATTGCTCCCTACACAGACAGTGGAACACACACAAAACATCCAGAACTGCCATGGGTAGGTATAGAACCCTACCAGGGTTCTGATTCACACTACAGCAGTATGCAGTTATGGCACGCACTACAGAGATTACTGGGCTATAACCTTCCCAGAGATGTATTACTAGGTAGATGACATCAGCTGTCTTGCAAAGGTTGAGCATTTGGATTTTGTGGAGTGTGGCTAGCCTAAAAAGCATTGCTTTCTACACAGACAGACATACACTCACACACAGTTGTCATGTCTGGGGATAGAACTCCTACCTAACTAGTTTATCACACTACAGCAGTACAGAGTTACAGGATGCGCTATGGAGATTACTGGGCTGCACCTTCCCAGAGGTGTATTACTAGGTGGATGGCATCAGCTGCCTTGCAAAGGTTGAGCATTTGGATTGTGGGGAGCATGGCTGGCCTAAAAAGGCATTGCTCTCTACACAGACTGACAGGCACACACACACAGTTATCATGTTTGGGAATAGAACTCCTACCTAACTAGTTTATCACACTAAAGCAGTACACAGTTACAGGACGCGTTATGGAGATTATTGGGCTACAGCTTCCCAGAGGTGTATTACTAGGTGGATGACACCAGCTGCCTTGCAAAGGTTGAGAATTGTGGGGAGTGTGGCTGGCCTAAGAAGCATTGCTCTCTACACAGACTGACAGACACACACACACACACACACACACACACACACACACACACACACACACACACACACACACACACACAGTTGCCATGTCTGGGAACTGAACTCCTACCTAACAAGTTTATCACACTACAGCAGTATGCAGTTACAGGATGCGCTACGGAGATTACTGGGCTACAGCTTCCCAGAGGTGTATTTCTAGGTAGATGATATCAGCTGCCTTGCAAAATGTGAGCATTTGGATTGTGCGGAGCATTGCTGGCTTAAACAGCATTGCTCTCTACACAGACTGACAGACACACATACAAATGCCATGTCTAGGAATAGAACTCCTACCTAACTAGTTTATCACACTACAGTAGTATGCAGCTACAGGACGCACTATGGAGATTATTGGGCTATAGCTTCCCAGAGGTGTATTACTAGGTGGATTTCATCAGCTGCCTTACAAAGGTTGAGCATTTGGATTGTGGGGAGTGTGGCCGGCCTAAAAGGGATTGCTCTTTGCACAGACTGACAAACACACACGCTTGCCATGTCTGGGAATATAACTCCTACCTAGCTAGTTTAGCACACTACAGCAGTACACAGTTACAGGATGTGCTACAGAGATTACTGGGCTGCAGCTTCCCAGAGGTGTATTACTAGGTGGATGACAACAACTGCCTTGCAAAGACTGAGCATTTGGATTGTGGGGAGTGTGGATGGCCTAAAAAGCATTGCTCTCTACACAGTCTAATAGACACACAGTTGCCATATATAGAACTCCTACCTAACTAGTTTAGCACACTACAGCAGTACACAGTTACAGGATATGCTATGGCAATTACTGGGCTACAATCATTACAGAGGTGTATTTCTAGGTGGATGACATCAGCAGCCTTGCTGAAGTTGTGCATGAAAATTGTTGGTGGTGTGACTACCCTAACAGGCATTGCTGTCTACACAGTCAGACAGACACACACACAAACACAGTTGGCAAGTCTGGGATTCAGACCCCTACCCAACTAGATTATCACACTACAGCAGTACGCAATAATGGGATGCGCCACGGTGATTACTAGGCCACAACTCTTCCAAAGGTGTATTTCACATTGGATGACCTCAGCAGGCTTGTCATAGTAGGGCTATGGGGAGGGCAGTGTGTGTGCATGGGCCATTACCCATTCATCTAGGTGTTGACACATCACATGCGGGAACACACAGGGTCATATTTCACAGGTAAGTGTATGCAGTGGCTAGATAACTATTTCCTCGTACAGTCATGTTGCACCGCTGGCATGTGCACCACATAGTCTGTACTGCTGACAGATACTGGTGGCTAGTATCTGCAGTGAGTGATATCTGTACATCATGTGTTTGGGGCCCTTTGGTTGTGTGCTGGGTGGGACAGGCCTGGATGGCTCTTTGTCGCATTCACCCTCTTCCACACATTTATGTCCATCTACCTTTGGCTTATTATAGTGTGTTGTCCTTACATATATGTCTGTATTCCTATCCACTGTGTGTGCAAGGCATGAGTGGTGCATACTGATGAATGTCTGCACTAACAACTGCGTCTGCCAGATATGTCTGGTCCACTGGTGCTTGCAGACATGGACTTCATGTGTTTAAGTGTGTGAGCATGCCCAGTGTGACCTTTCAGTATGTTGTTGAATTACATTGCCTTCATTTCTCTATGTGTATGAGCATGCCCAGTATGGCCGTCTGTATTGCATGTGTGGGTCAAGTCCAGGTAGTTTGTACTGCAGTGCTGACATTTGTGTTGTACACAGACAGGTTGCATGCTGTCTCAACAGGGTATCCATTGATCAGTTGGCATTGACTGTTACTACATTTCTGCATGGGGGGACACACCTGACTATTTATACATTTTGACACAGGATTGGGGGGCAAACCTGACTGTTAATATATGTCTACATAAGATGGGGGGCACACCTGACATGTACACATTTGCTATGACTGTACTGATATATCGGGTACTATATTTCAGTCTGCGCTTTTACCTATCATGCTGACTAGTGGCATACGAGTGTACTACAGAACTTAGCTTATAATTACCTGCATATTCGTGTCTGACTTCCTATCCTTCACAACTGACATCCCACTGCCTAGCCTGCTGTAGTCAGTCTGTGTAGACCTGGGGGGGGGGTTGCCCATAGGCCTCATTCAAAGGCCATAGCACAGCATTTGTTTGTGTTTGTCTATACCTGTCCTGCTGGCTGTGACTGTTGTTGGGTATGTGACCCCCCCCCCCGACTGGCATGTGTGAGTCACTTACGTTGTGGGTGTCCCAGTATTAAGGGTGGTGCTGAAGGGCTGGCTATGTCAGATGCACATAGGACACTCCCTACACATGGTTAGGCACAGGTAGTGTAAGATTTGGCATCCCTTTTACTGTATGTGAGAGTCAGAGACAGGTGTTATTCCCTGGGTTCCTCCCATGTCAGTGTATGTGCTATGCATTGCCTCTTTGCCAAGGCCAGGGCATACTGGGCATGTCTCCTGCTGCCTACTGGGGCAGGCTCAGGTTTTCCTCCTCTGAGTCACTCTGTGCCCATGCAGGCCCTGGCAATGGTGGGTGGCTGTGTGGCCCTGCCCCGTGCTGTTCCTGCTGCAGCTGTTTCAGCAGAATTATATTGTGCAGCATGGCACATATAAGGACAATTTGGGTACATGTAGCTGGTGAGTACTGCAAGGCTCCACCAGATGTGTCCAGGCACCAGAACCATGACTTGAGCATCCCAAACACATACTCTATTATGATTTTTGTTTGTGTGTGTGCCTCATTATGGAGTTCTTGTTTGGGTGTGTGTGCATTTCTGATGGGTGTCATCAACCACGGCTCCAGTGCATATCCAGCATCCCCCACTAGGTGACCATGTGGGATGTCTGCACTGGAAAATCTGTGGTACAGCTGCATCAGATGCCAGATGTGGGAATCATGATAGCTTCCAGGGCAGCCAGCACACACATTCATTATTATGCCCTGAGCATCGCACATGACCTGGCAGTTGATGGAGGGGAAGTCCTTGCAGTTGATGTAGACCCTACCCTGCTCATCGGGTAGTGCTTTGATGCACATGTGTGTGCAATCTATAGCACCCACTACCTCAGGGTATTCTGCTATTTGGTGGAACAGTTGCATATTGCTGGCCAATGCCTCATGGGTGTTGGGGAAGTAAACGTGCTCACTGACATGTGCTGACATGTCATCCAGGAACTGGTGGAGTACCCTGGATGCTGATGCCTGTGAGATTCCCATGATATCCCCAGTTGGCCTTTGGAAGGTATCTGTAGCTAGTATTCTTAGGCCTACACATACCTTTGTATCCACTGGGATAGGTTCCCCTCTGTTAGTTCTGTGTGTGAGTAGTTCTGTGTGTGAGGCGTGGCTGGCACAGCTCAACAGTTTGCTGTAGGAGGTCCCCGTCCACCCTATAGTACTTCACTATCTCCAGCTTATGTAGTCCTTGGTAAGTTACCCTGGGTCTGTACACTCTTCTCCTTCTCCTCATCGTGGGTTGCTCAGCAGCATTCACATCCTCACCACCCTCAGTCTCTTCCACAAGTAATTGTATGGTAGCTATTTTAGCCCCTAACATTTTGCAGTTTTGAGTGTTAAAAGTTCCCCGCTTGTTTACACCAGTGGTGTAGAGTGAGGGAAAACCAAAGGGGTAGGTGTTTGCATAGTTTATAGTAGTGTTCTGGGCTGGGCTGGTCTGCTGCCTGTGTAATTGGCTGGTTCTGATACATTTCACCTGCCAGCTAAGCTAGTTCTCCTTGATTACCTTCCTACTGCTGTTTCCCTTCCCATTGCCTTCCTGTTTGAGTCCGTGAGTGCACCTCGCAAACAGAGTGCTTAAATGTGCACACTGCTGCTATTTCCTAGTTTAACTTCTTTTTTCTTCCTGTAAAACCCAGTGCATGGCGTGCACACCCACTTAGGCTTTGTAAAGAGTGCTAGGCAGGTTTAGACACACCTTCTAGCTTAGCTGTGGTAAGCTAAGAGCCACAGGGCTCCAGTCCACTTACAGTATGCCTGACACCCCCCCCCCCATGATGTCACCTACTTCCTAGGCTTGCACCAAGCTATTCCTACTCTTACATTGTTGGGGCCTGACTCACATGCTGGGGAAAACTGGGATTTACTATCCTTCCCCTCATTTGCATAGGATTGCCTGCTAATGCATAGTTACATGTCTTACACTGAGCATCCCCCCTTAGTAACCAGTACTCACTGGCCAGGTTGTCTTCTGCCTGCCATTGACATGCATGGCAGAATACTGATTTTAGTTAGAATGCTTATTTTAGGTTTATTTTATTATTATGATCCCGTTTGCATGCCACTGCCCTACGTTTAAACAGCTTATGCTTGGCCATTGGCATGCTTACTACTTGATATGCAGCCTTTATTCGGAACTGTCATAGCTCCGTTTTGGATTTTGCAGAAATTTACTCGGTTATTACCCAAGTACATTTCTGCAGATAGCACTAGTCTTGCATGGACTGTTGCAAGCTTTCTGGATTGCAAAATCACCTCACTTGCATGGATTCGACCTGCAAATGGGGTGATTTGCATACCAGGGCTTAGTCTGTGCAAGATTAGTGCACAAGCACTCGTGCACTCCCCTGCAGGCTGTTCCTGGATCACAGGGCAGACATATTGCCTGCTTGAGCTCCTGCACCGATCTTGCACTGCATGCAAGCTTTTGAAAATCTGGGGGAGTGTATGCAGTGCAGAGTATTATGAAACCCCATTCCTGGCATTCTGTACCAAACCTGTGTAAATGATCTGTAAGGGTACATGGACTGCCCTGTAAAATAAACACTCAGAGGAAGTGTGTGTATCGAATAGGGACACAGATAAACTAGGAATGAACACAGAGAAAGAGAACAGGTAAAACAACCTAATGTACAGCAGAGGAGGGGACGTCAATGGAAGATGGTTGTAGCAGCAACACCAATCACATATCTATATGGTACAGTAGGGACTGTACAGTGAAAATGTGTTTTATGTGACTGTCACACAAGGTGACATAACAATGGGGAGGATGTCAGTGTGAGATAAGTATCCTTACAGGAACAATGCAGTGGACATCTATCAGGGATGTTATATACAATTGGGGTAGGGTGCAAATTGTGAAGCTGTGCAAAAAGATTTGCATGAATATGACTGTAATCTCAGCAGAGGTCTCCAGCAAGTGGGACACAGGTAAAGGCTCATGGACAGCATTAAAAGAAGCATGCACAATCATGGACAGTATCAGAATAATACCACCAGTAATCCCATGTCTCTGACATAACATATGTGAGTTAGAGTTATCAGAGATGGCTCTGCACTAACACACTTGTACAACTATTATGACATGTCTGCATTCTATGAGGGCTATCATGCACACTGTCTTGACCTTGTAACATCTGCTAGACATGTTAGGAGGTACACTGCCATACCTGTATGTGACATTATGATCAATACAGGCTAGATGACTGGTGTGCATGGCATATATATATATATATATATATATATATATATATATATATATATATGTGTGTGTGTGTGTGTGTGTGTGTGTAAAGCATAATCCACGATCAATAGACTGAAAGCTATGTCATTTTAATCTATATCATATAAGATGAGGTGATGTCTGGCTGGCCTCCAGGCCAGTCTCTGACCCTGCCCTGCTGGGAATAGTGCACATCCACAAATCAGATATAACTGCTAACATCAGCAGTGTCTGGTGAGGAAAACATGGTAATAACATTGTCCCACATGCTGGTGTAAAAGGCTCTCTGTCATGTCATGCAAGTGCACAAAAACACACACACACCAGCTGACTGCAGTGACAGCAGAACCCCTACTTATCAAAGTACACAGAGTGCAGAAGTCTGCATTTAAGGCAAGTGACACAGCTCAAGTTTGACTTGGGCTCTCTCATACAACAATTTATAGCTGATGACATCAGCAGAGTCTGAGGAGAACATGGTAATAGTGGCCCACATGCTGATGTAAAAGGCTCTCTGTAATGTCAAACAAGTGCACAAATACACACACACACACACACACACACACACACACACACACACACACACACACACACACACACACACACACACTCACACACACACTAGTAGACTGCAGTGAGAACAGAACCCTTTCCTATCTAACTGCACATAGTACAGAACTCTATGTTTAAGACAAACACTACAGCCCAAGTTTGGTTTGGACTCTCAGACAACATTTTATAGCTGATGATAGCAGTGTCTGATGAGGAGAACATGGTAAAAACAGTGCCCCACATGCTGGTGTAAAAGGCTGTCTGTAATGTCAAGCAAGTGCACAAACACATACCCCAGTTGACTCCAGTAAGAACAAAATCCCCTACCTAAGATTTGCAAACTACAGAGCTCAGTAAATTATGCAAGCACCATGGCACAAGTCTGACTTTTATAAAGCTTCAGGGCAGCTTATAGTGTGGATGACATCAACAGCGCATTTTGAAGAAATTATGTTGGGAGCTATTACTTTGGGATATATCTGCACAGACGACTACTGAACTGGAGAAGGTATGCTTGCATTTTTCAGCTATATACTGCAGATGCTGAAATGTCATTAAGAAAAACCTGTTTCATACACACACTCACACACACACATATATATATATATATATATATATATATATATATATATATATAGCAAATCGCTAATAGGCAATAGCTAAAATGGAATGTTCTGTGTTAAATCTGTATACATGTTTCAGGGACAGTTCATTTGATCGTACTTTTAGCATTTCACTGATGGTTTGTTAGCAAAATGTGTCATTTCCCTGTTCTTTTGGTGGTGAGGGAGCAAAGCTTAATTTCTGTTTTGACACAAACAAGGATATGTTGCTTTTGTTACTCTCCCTTGTTTTGCATCTAGTCTTGCTTTGTGTGTGAATGTAATATGTTACAACCACACAATTCCTGTTGTTCATGCATGAAATATCTCAACTGTTTTATGTTTCTCCACTGGATAATACTGAAATGCTACCTTTTCTGTTTTATCTGGGGACAGGTATTTTTTAGTTATGTGATGCTTATGTGTACTATCCTTCTGTTGCATTTTTGGAAACCTAGGACTATGGCACCCAGGGATTTCAATCCCCAAAAAACATTCTCAGTGACCCTGAAAATCAGATCACTGTGGAATCTTTTAGGTGACATGGTGACTTTCTGCTTGAAAAGGGACATGGAGATATGTCAGGCAGAATGCAAACTTGACACCAGATAGATGTGAATGCAGTAGCTGGCCACAGCAGGACATATGATTAGGTGTACTATAGGTCCACTGACATGATCTCATCTGCATGGAGGAGAGCAGCTGCAGGGCCAGTGATTGGATAGGTATGGGGGGGGCTATTACAGAGGAACCATTAACAGTAAATGAAGAGTTCCTGTCCACTGTCTGGGATCCAGACAACTCCCAGGAAAGTGCAGAACAGCATGTCCTTGGCATTGATTTTTCTGTTTTAAGGACAGCAAGTACGTACCAGGAGGTGCTTCCAGGTTGGCGTATGTATCTCAGTTGTTAAATTCTCTTGTATTGTAAAATATTTGCATCAATACATTAGTTCTGTTTAACAAGAAATTGGTTGGGGGGATTGTAGATTCCTACAATTAACAACACATTCTGATTGATTACACATGGGCTTAGGTTGGACTTTTCATCCAAGTTCTTGTTGAAAGTGTAGTTTTTGGACATATAAATGTAAAAAAGTGTACCTATGTTATTGTTAATTGTGATGATGTTGTCCTTACCCTTTGCTTAACCTCTTCCAGGAGCATCCAGCATAGGGAGCCTACAATCTTCTGCACATGGTAAGACAAACATTTTATGTCAGTACTGATGAGCAGTTCAAAGAAATATTTAGTTTGTGATGTTGGTGTCAAGACTGTTGTATGTATTGCTGTACTGTCTGTAATAGTGGCACCACTGTTAGTTTGTTAGCACATATTGGATTATAGTAGTGTAGGTTTTAATTTTTTCCTGTGTTCGTTGCATATTATCACATATGATCCTGACAGTGGAAGTGGGGGACTTCTACAACCTGATGTCAGAGTGTCAGCAGACTCTGATGATGATGGTGGCCAAACAGAGGCACAGTCAGGGGGTACAGAGGTACAATCTGGCACTGAGGTTGACATACAGCCATCCCCTATAGGCCTATGCCTACCCATTCCAGTGAGCCCTCAGATATTGAACAGATCAGGGAAGTGTGGTTACTGTGGCTTCAGTGCTGTTGACTCTGGTCATAGCCAAATTGTGAGTGAGGTGCCAAACAGGACAGTTTTAGGGGTGCTCAGATGAGGCCTGCTGTCCATCTTACACCTGATCCAGGTGCATCTTTCTGTGCCACTTAAAGTATGTTTAGGGCCATTATGGGGGCACAGGCATGCATGTTCCCATAGGTCCTCCAAAGAAATGAGTAGGGTTGTAGATGTTTCACAGGCTGACAGACATGATTTTCTCCACCATGCTGATGATTCAGTGGATCAGATGAATGACACCTTGGAATGGGTGGTGTTTGTAATGGAACAACTGCTGGGATGGGAACAGCATTCTCTTGAGTGTGGGTCAGCCACACCATCTGGTGTTAGCTGTTCCCATAGTTATAGTACTTCTACTGCTCCATCAGTGGTTGAGCTGTCCACACCCAGGCATGGCAGGCCATGTAGTCATAGTCCTGGGTGTCCTCATGAGGGGAGCTCATCCAGCAGACATCAGTCACATTCAGGTAGCAGTAGTGCATTTGACCATGGTTGTGGATGTACCACTGCAACTCCTGGCAGAGTCTGTTGTCATGGTCGGTTATGACAATGATGAACTGCCACCTCTATTATGCATGACTAACACCTGTCAGCCATATCAAGATGTGGACCTAGCACAGAGCTTGGTTGTGTTCATGCAGACACTCACACATCAGTTTCACCTGGAGGACCCATAGAGACACACACACACAACAGTTACATGGTTCAACTTTGAAGCTTAAAGCTCATTTTGTCTCACTAGCCATTTGTTACTTTATCCAAATATTATGCCTGCTTTTCTTTCTTACTCACACACACACTCACCGAACTTTTGTGTCAGCCTAGGCTTCCTGCCCCCACCCCACACCACAACACCCTGTGCAAGTGATGATAACCATGCCATATCCTTGTTTTCTATCTTTTGGATATAGGAATACATAATATTTGTGTGTGATCCTCAGGATGCATAGCTGACAGTGCTTAAAATATCTGCATTTGTGATGTTGAATTGATAATTGCACCTTTAAATTACACTGATCTAAGAAAGATAGACAGTTGATAGCAGGGAGCATTTTGTGCATCAGTATTGTTAATGATTTTGTGAAAGTTGTGAAGTCTGAAATTGAAATGTGTCTCATTACTTTCTAACTTCTCTTTAATGATTTTCAAGTACAAAAGTACAGTGCTAAATTGAGGGAATTTGGTGAATATCAGTATGTTTAAGAGGTATGATGTGTGTGAATCTTTGATGCCTGAGACCTATTACTTGATAATGGACACATATAAGTCACATAAGTCTCTGCTGTCTCATGTGAAAGTCATTTCTGTATGAATCACCAACCTTTTATTTGCTTACATTACCAAGTAACAAAATACAAGATTATGCTATTCATTTACATTGTTATGCAATACACAACAGGTTCAACAGTTTTTGTTTAGGCCTGACTCTGTCTGATGATAGCTGTACACAGCCATTACATGGGCTGGTAAAGGTTGTGAGCATTGCCTGGCATCAATAACTCTATATGTATGTGTATAGAAAGAAGGTTTTAGGCCCTTGGGTGGTGAGTGAGTGTGCTGTGCATTGCCTCTTAGCCAGTGCAAGGGCATATTCAGCACTCCTATGTCTGCCTACACCCACAGCAGTTGCTGGTTCCCTCCCTGACTCCTCATCTACATGTGGCTGTGGTGCCTTTGCCATTTGTCATTGGATGTGTGCCCCTTCCCCGTGTTGATCCTGCTGAAGCTGTTTTCTCAGGATGACATTGTGTAGCATGGCACATACAGTGACTATTTCAATCCATGTACATGGATTGCATTGCAAGGCTCCTTCAGATGTATCAAGGCACCAGAACTGTGACTTCAGCAGCCCAAACACACACTCTATGATATTTCTGGTTTGAGCATGTGCATCATTATAGTATTTTTCAGCAGGGGTGTGTGCATTACTGATGGGCATCATCAGCCACTGTTCCAGTGCATAAACTGCCTTCCCCAGTAAATGACCCTATGGGATATCCCCCCAATGAAAATCTGATACAGTTGGGAGGTGTGCCAGACAGTGAGTCATGGTAACTGCCTGGGTTGCCAGCATACACTTTCAAGATGATTCCCTTGGCATCGTTACACATGACTTGGCAGTTAATATAGTAGAGCCCTTTCTATTTATGTAGAGCCTTCCTATTTCCCAGATTCTGCCTTATTTCTACATGTGTGCAATCTATGGCACCCAGTACTTTAGGTTAGTGTGCTACAGGGTAGAACTCCTGCATATTTCTGGCCCTGTCCTCAGGAGTACAGGAAAAATATATCTGGTCAATGGTATGTTGGTACATAGCATTCAGGATTTAATGGAGAATTGTGGATGCTGATGCTTGTGACACATCCAGCATATCCCCTGTTGGTCTCTGAAAGGTACCTGTAGCTAAAATTCTAAATACTACACTTACCTTTCTCTCCAGTGGCATGGATTACCATCAGTTTGGCCTGGCTCTGAGTTGAGAATGACAGAGGTTTCAGAGTTCCTGTAGTGCGTTTCTATCCACACTGTAATGCTCTATGATTTCCATGTCATGTAGACTGTGATAATTTAAGCAGGGTCTGAAAGTTCTTTTCCTTCTTGGCCTTAGTCTATAAACAGCAGCATCAGCATAGACTTCAGCATGTTGTACATACACATGAATTAAAGCAACGGTAGCCGCTAACATTGTTTCTATGTAGACTCCTTTCCATTGCTGTTGTGACGTCCCCACTGTGGGCCAGTAATCAAGGAGCCTGAATCCTCACCACTGACACTGGAGAGGGACATTTACTTGGCACAAAAATGGATACACCCAGCATTTCCAGATGCAGCTCTCTGCATCAAGCAGAATTTCCCTTAAGAGCACACAGGGAACACAGTCTGGAGGCTGGTTTTCCCTCTCTCTCTCCAGATCCTCAAAAATACTCCTTACTGGCACAGCTATAGAGATGAGTCCTCAGCCGACTGTCCAAACCAAGTCCTCCACCACTCTCTCTGTGAAACCAGTGCTTCATGTCCCTGCTCCAAGCAGCTGACAAACACATTCTTTGGGATTTGATTTTCACACACACACACACACACACACACACACACACACACACACACACACACACACACACACACACACACACACACATCATACCTTTCAACTGTACAGATTTTCGCAGAATGTCCAGACTTTTGCCTTATATTTTTGGTCCATTTTTCATAAAATTGTGGCTTTCTGGCAAATTAGTGGCAAATCAATAAAGACTGAAGTTAGAAAATAATAGAAGATATTTGAGTTTTAGACTTCATACCTTTCAGAAAATTCATGCTAATGTAAAACCTGTTATTCTATCAACTTTCTAAGTTTGTAAGAGCAATATTTCAAAATTGTCCCTATTTGTACCACTTTATTATGGCTTTGTCCAGATTTCTTACCCTAAGAGGATGAGAGGTATGACACACATACACACCTGGGAAAGGGTGGTACAGATTTACTAGCTATGCCCGCTTTTGCCCAGAATAGAAGGTAGTTACACTATCACTGGACACTCCAAAGCCAGCTACTCTAAGGCTCTTACAAAGGAACCCAATTATACTGAGTGAAATTAATAGTAGTACAAATGATCATGTTTGGCCAATGCAGTAATGCTTGCATGAGTATCCACAGTGTCACCAAATATATATAATTCCTCTCAAAGTTTAAAATATTCTCTAAAGGACCAGCCAGAATGAAAACTTTAAATATATTTGATAGTTAATAATAAAAGGACATAAATATACTAAATATCTATTTACAATAAATGCCGGAGTTTCAATCATGGGAAATATTAAAATAACACAGATAAGTAGATTCACACATATACGGAAAAACAGTACTTAACTAATCTCACTATATTTTCCTGCCTGACCTAAAGAATTACTATTCCCTGGTTCACTTACTAGAGCAAGGTAAGATGAAGTAGGTGAGCAGTCCTTCCTTGTCAGGTTCCAAAAACAGAATGCTTTGAGACTTCAGTCTCATGTAACAGTAAAATATCATTGCAGAGCTGGCTTACAGAATGACATCACACACATCTGGCCATATGACTTCTGGTTTCCATACTACCCCCTTGTCTAGAAGCTGCCAGGATCTCGCACATAGGTGTTACCATACACACAAGTAGAGCTTTGCTGATATGTATTATAGCATCTGGAAGCCATAAAACCATTCCAACACTTCCACCCTTCCAGAGTAGCAATTAGTTCACTTCTAGAGACAATACAACAAGGATTCCTAGTCCTTGTTTTCACAGACATTTCATCTCTGGCTGCAGTCAGTACTGTAATATACAATCTTTATGGTCTAAAGTAAGTAATTTAATTTCTTACTATAGTTCAAAGTTAGCTGGACAGAGATTAACCTCTTCTCTTCCAGTATCCTCTGTTAACACACATACATTTCCACAGTTACAGCAGTGCAGTCTGATATAAATGTATATTTGTTTTTGTCCAGCAGGATACCTGTTGATGTATTTTTAACAAAAGCAGCTTTACAAATACATTTTTCAACACAAGCATCTGTACAAATCAGTTTGATATGAAAATGACATATAATTCTTTATAAAATTCCAACTAGTGTGCTGGCATATGTTACACATCCACTGCCATACTTCTCCTGGCATAGCTGGCAATACCTCACATCATCACATCTCTCCTCCCTTTGAATACTCAAGCTAGTTTTTCAAGTAACCCTTGAGGAATGTTGCTTGAAAGAAATGAGCCTGCAGATGCAGATGAGCCTGTTTTAACACATGTAGAACACAGCCCGAGATGTTGTCAGGTCCCATAGAGGCTGTATTTTTGGCATTGGAGAGGACCTTTAAGATCTGTTCCTCAGAGATACTAGGTGGGGGGCAGGTGTTAGCAATGGTTTGGAGTAAATGTGTCAGGGACAGGGGACTGAAGTTTTTACTAAACCTGCCAGCCAGCAGGTTTGCTATATCCACAGGTTCTGTACCTGTAATACCATTAACTAGGAGTTCAGTGCAAATCTGGGCCTTATCATTGAGGTTATAGATGTAACTAAAGAACACCTTGCAGTTATCCTTAGTTAGGGAAGGTAATTTGGATTCATAGTTAGCTTTTGAGGGCTTCAATAGGAGGGGGAAATGTTTCCAATTTTTAGACTGTTCATTGCTACTCTTAAACCGCAATTTCTTTCTCCTATTGTATAGCCTATTAATGGCAGTTGTCCACCAGGTATCTTCCTTTGGTTCTCTCAGGTATGGCAGAGTCAATACAATTGTACAGGTGCTCGTATAAAGCATTGATTGATGTATAACTCAGAATAGGTGTCTGTTCCATCAGTGGGGGGAGGGGCTATGAAGCCATTTATGATGTCACATAAGAGGTTGTAATTGGTCTCGGAGAAGTCTAGCTGTTGGTAAGGGGTCTTGTGTTACAGTTACTTTTAGCAAGACTGATTTGTGGTCAGATCTCTCCAGGGATGACCACATACTGGGGGTGGTGCAGCAGTCACCCATGTTGGTGAGCTCCAAATTCAGGATGTTTGAGCCCCTTGTGGGTATGTCAATCAGCTGATGTAGGGGCATTAACGAAGTCCAGGAACCTTTGAGTAACTGAGTTAGAACACGCATAATCTTCCCAGTCAATGGATGAGTAAAGTCACCCAAAACCAGGGTGCTTCATTGCATCTTTGCATTGCATTCATTCTAGAAAAATGTATCCACCGCCAGCTCCTTACCCACCTGCTAACCAACAATCTTCTAACTAAAACTCAACATGGATTCAGACATATCCATAGCACCAACACAGCACTAATTAACTTTTCCAATACCATAAACTCGCACAGGAACCAAGGAAAGCTGGTCTCTGCCACCTTCTTAGACCTATCCAAGGCATTTGATACATTTTCCCATAAAAAACTCATCACCTGTCTAGCAGAACTCAACCTTGATGACCCCACTCTACAATGGTTTAACAGTTATCTAAACATCCGGTCACAATCTGTCAAATGGGGCAACTCCCTATCCCCCTACTCCCTGTCACATGTGGTGTCCCAGAAGGTTCAATCCTTGGCCCCCTTCTCTTCAACATATTTACAAATAATCTCCACCTAGCTACCACTAAAGCCAACATTGTCCAGTATGCTGATGACACTACCCTAATCTGCTCATTAACAAACTAATTACTTCAAAGTAAAGCCCAAGAATCCTTCACTGAGGTAGAGAACTGGCTAAACAACTACCAACTAATAATAAACCCCCAAAAAACACAGCTAATACAATTCCACTCAACCAAACACTGCAACGCCACCTTTACCATCACTCCAGTAGGCTAATCTCTTAGGCATCACTATTGATTATCAACTTAAATACAACAAGCACATATCCCAAACTATCTCTAAAGTCCATAAAAAAACTAGGTTGCCTATATTGTTGCAAACTATTCCTAACCCCTGAGACTAGAACAATAGCCAGAACTATTCTCTTATCAACACTACTTTACGCCTCTCCAGTTCTCACCAATATTAACAAAACCAACCTGAACAAACTCTCTATATGCAATAATAGATCACATTCCCACCATTGTCTATCCCTAACTAAACTGCACTGGTTAGAATTTCCAAACCTCCTACACTATCACCAATTGATCATAGCCCATCAAATTCTCTTCCATCTGGGGAAGTGCCCTGTCCTTGCCGACATGCTAAACTTTCACAACCCTAAAAGGGAGCTATGTTCATGTATCAAAAACCTGATTGAAGTTAATCCATGCAATAACAGTTCTGGGGAGGCCTTATTCTCCCCTGATGTTGCCAAAGCATGGAACACCCTCCCACCTGAACTCAGGCTACAAAGTCGCACAGGCACCTTCAAAGGCCTTCTTAAATTACACCTCAATACTAATCCTCTCTGCAACTGCAAAGACGCCCCCCCTTGAAGACCCACTTTTCCATATGTAAGTGACCCGTTATAGCCTTTAATGCATACACTATACTCTCACCTGAAATGTACTTTTTGTATATATTGTAAATAATGGTACTACTCCTGAGTATCTTATTGTTCTACATAATTGTTTTTTGTACTTCATTGTTTCTCTTATATTGTATGCCAGTTTTATTGTTATCTAAAGCATGTATGTACACTATTATTTCTTTGGAGCTTTTCTCCCCAGGACTCCACTGTAAAAGGACACATGATGCCCAGTTGGACTTATCCTGGTAAAATAAATGTTAAATAAATAAAATAAATAAATATTGAGTGACTCAAGTAGAGCCAAGTAGGCTGAGTGGATGTCCTGATTCATGGAGGGGGTCCTATAGCTGGCAATGGGGTCTTACCTACAGTCAATTGTACCTGAAGTAATTCAAGGGAATCATGCTGTTTAACCAATCTAGAGGTGTATTTATCTTTAATTAGTATTGATACACCACCTCCTTTAGTTCTATGGACCTAGAGATGGTATGTGGCTGCATAACCTGGAATGTCTAGTGGAAGGTGCTGCACAAAAATGGGGTTTGGAGATTGGTGCTATATGCCTTTCAGTCACTGTAACTGAGAAGTGAGAGTTGTAACTGCATTCTTGGCATTAAGTTGAATACATTCGTGGTAGGCATAGGACTCAGCCAAGGTTGCAGCTTGTTTTCCTTCTGTTTGTGATTTTCATAGAGAAAATGTCAAGGTAAAGACAAGGTTTGGAGATTATCCAGTCTGGGGCCATGAAGATTGTGTCTGTGATGCTTGCAGACAATGCTCCTTCTTGTCCTCGTTTGACCATGATCGCTAGCAATCATAGTAGCAGTTTGCATCTAAAAGAGAAGTGAGTAGGTTGACAATTAGCACCTCCAAATCATAATGCATTGTTCTTTCCCAGAGGATAGTGGATTGCTCTCTGCAGGTGAGAGTGGAGCAGTAACTTCAGTTGGACATGTTACCTGGTGTCTTGCTCATGAGTAAGTGTAAAGATAACCGGGTGATAGTCAAGTGTGATGAGTGCTGTGGTGGCAGTACTGCAGGTATTGTACTAGATGGTCTTGTTGAAAAAGAAGCCCAAGGAAGACGCTTGAAGCTTATCAGTCAGTTTACATCCCTATACTCACCTATGATCAAGAGCTTTGGGCAGTGACCAAAAGGGCGAGATCATATACTGCAAGAAGCAGAAATAAGCTCCATTCTCAGGGTTACCAGATTCAATGTCCAAAATAAAGTGAGGCACTTGGCAATCTGTCAAGATCTTGAAGTAGAGCTGCTTCTCATCTACATCAACAGAAAATGGATGCAGTGGTTTAGTCGCCTAGAAAGTATGTCCTGTGGTCATTTTCTGTGGGATTTGAACCAGGCAGTAACCACACTGGGAGGACACCCTAAGACAGACCCAGGACATGCTGGAATGATTATGGCTCTCAAATGGCCTGAAAACACTTGAGAACCACTCAACAACATGATAGATACTGTTGCTGAGGGTAGAGAGGTTTAGTCTGTCCTGCTTGACTTGTATTACCTTGAACATCACTAAGGCACGTGGTTTAGAAAATGGAATGAATGGATAGATGGATGGATGGATGGATGGATGGATGGATGGATGGATGGATGGATGGATGGATGGATGGATGGATGGATGGAGGGGTGGGTGGATGGAGAGTTGTGCTATTGTCATTTCAGTCAACAGTGACTATTGTCCAAAGCTCCTCATGCATTTTCATGGCTGTAATTCATTATACTACCCTATTTTTAATGAAAATGTCTAGCATCTCCTTCTGTCAGGCAAATTTTATGGTGAATGCCTAAAAAAGGTAGTACACTTTGAAAAGCCCCTGGTAAATCTTTTTTTCTAGACTGATCATGAGTAGATGGCTGACTGCATTCTTCTTTCCACCTTAACACATACTTTATCCAGCCTGACCAAAAGTTTTTCTCGCACATGATGTGTCATCCAGAATCACTCCAGCCTATTTTGTCATAGATCAAATATGTTATTTACTTTTTTTCCTTTCCTTCTTTTGAGCCAGTTTTGTCTCTTCAGAATGCACCAGGTCTTGGTTATGACTACTCCATTTAGCTTGAACTGCCTTGTAATAACTTCTTGATTGTCATCATCTTGCTATAATTAGTGCAGTAGCACACATAACGTCTCACAACGTTTATGCTCCAGACTACTCTATTATTCTACTTTAGGTATTTCTTATCCCTGCCTCTTCCTTTAGACTTTCTGTTCAGCATTTTGCCTTTTCTACTAGCCTAGCTTCTATATATTTATCTATATATGTATTTCATAAGCTGCATCGATGGCACATAGGAATAACACCCTGAATGTGACCCGGGGGCTCAGGACTGATTAGCAGTTCAGAAGCTGAAGGAGTTAGTCAAATACAGTGGGAGCATCTTTCATCCGCTCAGCCATAAAGGGACGAGGGAGATGCTTCATGTTATTGCAATACTGATATCTGGGCAGGCTTAGTCCAAAATCACATAAGGGCCAGGACACATGCATCACTACGCTACAGAGTAATCAAGTGCTATAGCAATCATGTATGTGTGTGTATGCATGTGTGCTCATGTGTGTGAGTGCATATGTGTGTGTGTGCATGTGCATGTACATGTGTACATGTGAGTGTGAAACATGTACATGCCTTAGTGACTATACTGAAGGCCCCCAATTGGGTGATTGCACATGTCCAGCTGCATAGGATAGGGTATAGGAGCACCATTAAATACTTCAATTACCACTAGTGACCTCACCAAGATCATTTTGCTTCTCCAAACTGAAGAACAAATGGACTAGTACTAGAAAGGGATTGTCACAGCTGATTGATACAAGGAGATAAAAATGATTGAGAAAAAAAAATAGAATTTGGAGAAGGAGAAGACTAATTTAAATTCACTAGTAATGATTCCCTTATAGATGAAAAACTGTGGTCTTCTAGGAGTAAGTAAAAAGAGGTAGAAAATTAGAAGGATCTCAGGTTATATGTGATGCTTTAGTTTAGTCTGCCTTCCAGTGGTGTATTCATGGTGGGGCAAAGTGGAGAGCCTCCCCCAGTCCATGATAGTAGGGGGCACAATGTTCAGTGATTGTTTGCAGTTTCTGAATGTAAGACTGAATTTGCCAAAGAACCATGTGTGGTCTAGTGGAATAACAGAAATCAGAAATTAATGTTGATTCTGCATTTTCAGTTAGATCTGAAGCACTTGGCACTCCCTCAGCTGTTGAAAGCTGATTGTTGCATATGTAGCAGTTTGCAACACTGTAAAGAAGTGAACAAGAAAATATTTGTTTAGTTTTCAAGCACACAAGGACCTTGTCTTCTTTTTGGTGTTAATGATGAGGTGGTACCAGATTCAGGAATGGTGCAGGCTACCAGAGGAACTATTTAGACCTCTGCTGCCTTCCTAATGAGCTTCAAAGTCTTCCAGTTGTCTTTCAATTTCCTGACATCTTCCTGGCACCTCACTTCCCCTTTACTCTTCTGAGTCTGGATCAGACATAAAAATTCTCATTAAGATTTACTGTTTCTTGTTTCATTGCTGCCCTCAATGAGATTATCTGATCTGGTGGACCACCACACCCTTCTCCTATTTGTATTTCTTGACTGACTTCTGTTTGGTGACTGTAAAGCTGGTCATGTAATCACTGTCAGCCACAGCATGGGCTCTTCCTTAGGAGAAAAAGTACTGGCAGTATTAGTATTGTAAACCAGCATACAGTACTCACAAATGTCAGCTCAGCGTACTTACAAAAGAAAATCACATCATATTTGCAAACAGTATTGAAGAGTTGATATCTATATTTGAAACATTCATAAGCATAACAATATGACATTATTTACATTGTATATGCAGAGTATACATATGTGATGCAACATGAATCCAAAATTTTATCAACCCATTTAAACTTCTCATATAGATGTGTGTGCACATAAAAAGAAGTCAGAAGTTAAGAATTGTTTTCAGCCATTGTCTCAGAAGCACCTGCATTTATTTTCTTTGAGTAGGTACTCTTTTAGTTTTACTTTAAAGAGTTTCAAAGTTGCTTGGTTGCATATTTCACTTGGCAATTGATTCCCAGCAGTGGAACTAATTTTGGAAAAGGCCCTGTGTAATATTGTGAGGCCAATGGGTGTATTAGCGTTGTTAGTGCTAGGGCAATAAGAGATGTCTCTAATAGTCACATTGCAGCTTACAGGTGGGTAGTATTGCATTTTAATCATTTTTCAAATTAGGGTATTTAGCAGGTGGCTAACAGTGTTGTTCTCTGGTTACAAGTGGAATGTTTTCAGCAGTGTACACAAGACTGTGCACTGATCAGCAAAATGTACAAATCAGAAAATGTTATTTCTCATGTTTTGCAAGACCTGAGAGCTATTGGAGGATTGCAGTATAAAGATCAGCAATCTATTCCCTTGCTTAGGTATGAGCATATTCTGGTCACATGTGGTTATTTGAGGCAGAAGAGTCTTACATTCAATTGCAAGACGATAAACATGAGAAAGATAAACTCTCTCTCTCTCTCACACACACACACACACACACACACACACACACACACACACACACACACACACACACACACACACACACATTTTTTTTTCTACAAGTGGACAAGCCTCCTTGCACTCACCATGTGAGGAGGGACTTGGTACCCCCACACTCCCCATAACTCATATATACCAACTCCACAGCTGCATTATAGTGAAGAAAAATAAACACTGAAGCTACACTATCAGCTCACACAAAATAATGCATTTTGGGAAGTCATATAGGGACATACAAAAGTAGAGACCCTCAATTGCCATTACCTATGCCCCAGTGAAGTCTAAATAAGCCATATACTCCTGTCAAGGAATGAGTGCTACCAAAATACAGCATGTGTGAAAGTCTGTAGCACAACTTTAGTAAGGATAAGGTCCTGCTTATTACTGTTTACATATGGATTTTAAATGATAAAATGGTCAAAATGGAGACCTACATACCTTTCCTGGGCAGAAAAAAAAAAAAAACAAAGTAACAAGTAGCTTGTAGGGTTGCCACCTTTTCAAATGCCCAAAGTGGGACATTTTTGGTACAAACATCAGATTTTGCAGGTCAAAACATATCCACGGCCAGTGCAAAGGACAGAACCACTTTTTTTGCCTAAATAATAGCTTATTCATGTAGCATTTTAGTTGCTTATTCTGTTTCTTATAACATTTAGGTGTTTCAGATACAGAATAACTGTTTTATTCAACTATTACATAAGATATAGGAAATATGTTTGTCCTAAAATCGTAGGACATTTGCCATTTTTTCAATTTATTTTGAGGACACAGCTGACCAAAGAGGGACTGTTCCTCACAAAGTGGGACAGGTGGTAACCCTAGTAGCTTGTTACAGTATAAATACCAGACATGACATGTTGGATTCAGAGCTTCTACTTGACTGAAAATGTAGTATCAGCTTTCATAAAAGTTGCTACATCCTCTACCAAAGACGGAGCTCTGAACTACTTCACAATGATTGCAAACTCCACTACCATCTGTTCAGTACTCCTAATATTTGAAGAAAGACAATGTCAAAAGTATATGACATTTTTAATTTTTAGTTTGTAATTACGTAGTGATGAATACCAAGTTACTTGTTGGAGATATTTTTTGCATCTGCTGCTGGTTAGTTTTAAATCTCTTCCTCACGTTTGATGTTTCTATCAGCAAAGCTTCAGCATGTAGCTTATCTAACTTTAGTAAGGGGAAAATGGTGCACCCCCTTAATCTCCCACCCACTTTCAGAAGTGGAAAGCAGCACAGGATAAGTGGACAACATCCTCCTTAATCATGAAGTAAACATTAGAGACTGCACAATCAAGTGTTACAAATAACTGACCATGCATATCACTGATCACAGCTAGCCAGTGCATTCACTCTGGAAGTTCTGCAGTTTAACCATATCAACAAAACAAAAAAAAATTCTTCTTTGTAAAATATAGCAAGTCATTTGCTACAAATATAACAACTGGCTTGCTACAATATAAATACTAGATACAGAAGGATTCAGTGCATACCTCTTAACTAGCCAGATTTGGTTGTTGTTCATAAAATTTGTGGTTTTCAGGCAAATCATTGAGGATTAAAATCAGTAAATAATGACAGACATTTGAATCTCAAATTTCATATCCTTCAGAAAATGCATGCTAATGCAAAACTTATTATTATATCAGCTTCTGAAGTTTGCAAAAGCAATATATAATGTCTGCCCATGATTTTGGGTCTTTGAGACCATTATTTTTGTCTATGTCCATATTTCTTCCACTAAGAGGTTGGGAGGTATGTGGACCAAGAATGCAGTATCAGCTTTCATAAATGCTATTATTGCCACTACCAAAGTCAGCACTGACCACAAACTGCACTACCATCTGATGGGTAAGTGCTGATTGTGCCCCCTGACACCTTATACTTGGCCACAGCCTGGCTACTCCTCTGTTGCTGTGTGATGTTTGGAGTATATTTTCAATGGTGGGCTATGACTGTAAGGACTGTGACTGGTGATTGCAACCACTCTTTGTGAGGAGGCAAATAGCATTACACTGTATTTTGTTTTGAATAATTGAAAGCCTGTTATTGCAAATCCAGTGGCATAAAGAACTAAAGTCTGATTGCAGTGACTGTTGGTTGGAGAAGGATGTGTGGGTTTTAAGCAGCATGATGTCTTCAGGTTACATAATGATATTTAGAGAAGAAAGATGAGCGGTGATGGCATTAATGGAAAGGGAGAACATAAATGGCCCTAATTCAGATCTACAGGTTACTCTGGTGGTGTATGTACCCTGCCCAGATATATTTATGCCGTCATTATCATGGAAAGTACAATCCGACAGATAGCTTTAAAACAACAATACTTTTTGCCCAAAGCTGAACTCATGCATGGTTAGCAAGTGGGAAGGATAAGCCATCTCAAATGCTTGTGTCTGATCTATAAATACCACAGCTGTGAGAAGGCCATCACTTATGCTACTTAAATTGTGCTTGTTGCCATATATGTAAATAAGTTCATAGGTACTTATTAGGCCATTAATGTGTGAGGATCTTAAGAAGCCTAACATTAAGTACCCATGGTTGTTTTTAGTCCTATATTTTACATACAAATAACCCAGAGAGGGGCAAAACAACAATATGTTGATATGTTTAGTAGTTGTCCCTATCCATGAGGGACATGGGTGCTAAACAGAAGGATGCTTTGTGGTTTTTCATCCATTTGACCAAATTGCATTTAATAGAGTAAGAGAGATACTTAATTTTATGTGGAGTGGAAGACAGGTTCATAAAACAGGTATGCTATGTGATACAATCGTATCACTACCACATGTTCTATTTATGTTGCAAAAGAGATTGAGATGCCTTGAGTGGGTGTTCACATTGCCATTGGACATGCATATGTGTAATAGGTCAGGTCTGATAGGATACAGTCTACTGAGGCTCTCTATGCAAGGCAGAGATAATCTCGTAATAGCCTGTTATGCATACCTCTCAACTGTACAGATTTTCACAGAATTTCCAGAATTTTTCCTCATATTTTGGTCCAGTTTTCATAAAATTGTGGTTTTCTGGCAAATTAGTGGCAAATCATTAAAGACTGAAGTTAGAAAATAACAACAACCATTTGAGTTTCAGATTTCATACCCTTCAGAAAATTCATGCTAATCAAAACCTGTTATTCTGTTATAAAATTAATAAATACACCCTCCTGGAATTAACTGTGCTCTATACCCAGAAAACAACTGACAAAGTAAAACGCAAGAGCACAGAAACACGACCAGCGATTAAAAATGAATTTAATAGTAAATTAAACGGTAAGCACTTTCACACTTTCACAAGTGGTTCAGCAGACCATAATAACACAAGTACAGCAAAGCTTTTATACACAAAATTATTAACCAATCAAGCATGCAGCCAATCAAAGTAAACAATACACAATGTAACAATAAAACTTAATTAAAATCACTTAGACAGATCCCTTCCTTCCAGGGCAGGTCTTAAAGAGACCCTGCCATTGAAACCAGGGGGTTTATCCACTTGTTATCTTATAATCCAAAATAATTCATGCTGCTCAGTGTAATTTTTAAAACTGCACTCTCACTCACTTTTCACAATCATCTCTATAACTTTAAAGGTGAACATATGTTCCATACTCCATTCCAGGGTATGCTTAGCTATAGCACTCCTTGAATCTTTGTTTTTGAAACTATAAATGTGTTTCCTAATATGCTCCATTAAGGCGCAATTAGTTTTCCCCACATAAAAACTTAAGCAGATGCTGCAGCTTGCTAAATAAACAACATCACTTGTATGACAATTCACTGATACATAGAATCTGTACTCAAAACCAGTCTGTGGATGCCTAAACAGACTAGAAATATGTATATATGGACAAAAATTATGTCTGTTACAACGGAGCATCCCTTTACCTTTATCTGTATTTATATCTCCACGTCCACTGCCTTCATAACATAGCTTCCTCTTTAGAGCTCATTTATTCTTAAAAACAAAATTGGGTCGATCACCTACTAAATCCTTGACTTGATCATCAGTATGTAAAATAGACCAGTTCACCCTTACTATAGCACAAACAGCTCAGACATCACTGGTATAACTCAAGGTTGGAGGAGCCCTCCTTAAACTAGCATCCTTCACCCCTGTTCTCATTCCACCATCACTAGAGTCGTTCATCCTACCATTCATAAAAATATGGTTGCACTGCAGTGTTCCTGTAAAACATTTTATAGGTTCATACGTTCACAGGTTAGTACTAAGCTAACTGCCTTTGTGGTCCATTTTAAGCCTAGCCAATTACCCCATGTGAGTTTCAAAGCCTGCACCTTGTGTCTGTAAGGCAAAACCTTAACCATTATGCCAACCTCCTACTCAACATGTATGTCCTTGTAGACAGTCTGCACTAATTCTATCAGTGTTTCTGGGACTTCAGTACATTGCAGGACTGCCCAAATCAGCTTTTTCATACTCTTGCTCCAAGTCTGGAAATGCTCATTTGGACTCCTTCCTCATCTGTAGACCCTTTTCCACTGTCTCACTTCAAACATTGGATTGACCATGCTACTTCCTGATCTGAATCAAAACTGTGCATCTCCTATCTTACTTTCTGTTAATTTGTCTAGCAGTCATCCTTTCTTGCACTTTGTTGAAGCGTGACAGGAGTTTGCTACCTCTATACTGCCTGCAGTTGAGAATGTATAAGATAAGGGGAAAAAAGTCAATGACATCAAAGAACTGAATGCAAGATGATATAACAAAGGACAAGGTAGGAAAATTACAATCTCCTGCATCACCATACATGCTTAGGGTGCAGTTATATCCACAATCGGCACACATCTTATCAACTTCCAAAATCCTATAACCCCTATCCATTAAATCTTGCTTTAAAGTACTCAGATCTCTCAAAAACCCTTCATCTGAGTTATTCAATTGTGAAATGAGCATGCCTTGGCTCTTTAAAATCTTCTTATAAACAGAGGCAGGATGCATGCTATTACACTGCAACAATCCATTCCTCCTACACATTTTCCTAAATAAATTAGTATTAAAGCCAAATTCAGAGTTCTTCTTGAACCATGTTTCAGTGACGATGCATATATTGGTGTTTTCTAGGGTGAAGAGTACTTGTAGGAATTGATGTTTTTTATTAAGGCTCTTAGCACTGATTAGGAATACCTTTATATTTGTCTGAATTCCGTTTTGTTATGTCAGTATCTTTAGAAGACTGACATTGCCTAAAAAAAGGCAATAAGAGGTGGGCAAGGATTTAGTCAATATACTAAGCCTTGGGGGGACTGGTACAGGCAATCACTGACAAAGCAGTTAAGACTGTCTATCATTTCTTCTCAGGCTGATATGTATTATAACCTGTCAGACTGACACCATAAGCTAAGCCAAGAGCTAAAATCAGTAATCTTTGGTTTGTATTGCTACATCATTATATTGATGAAAAAATACTCAAAGCTAGATTAATATCAGTCTCAGATACATATTTTGAGAGCTCCATCATGTTTCTCTTCATGTAGCTCAGAAAGGTACATTTCAAAACATTTACATCAATGTGCACTATGACACAATCAAGGTTCACATCTTATTAGATTCATAGGTGTGTACTAGGCTAATGGCCCTGGAGCCTTTACAAGCCTAGCCCATAGGATTACACTGGCATCGTGCCACCCGACCTTAATTCCCAGTGCCTCTGTTGAGTAAAGCCACTGGAGTGATCCCTGGGGGTGAATTTTCTATTTCCCATCCACTCATCAAGATTTCTCTTGAAGAGGGCAAGTGAGGTGCTCTGCTTGACATGTATGGGGAGTCTATTCCATAGCATGGGCAGTCTGTGGGTTATGAATCTGTCCCTCCCAAATGTTCTGTTGATTGTGGTAATGAGGTTGAGGACTCTGGAGCATGTGGTGCGGAGGGATTGGATTTATTTAGATGCAGCATTTCTAATACAGCTGGGTCAGACATGGCTTTGTAAGTCAAGCAGAGATCGCCTCTAAGTAGGTGAAATGAGACAGTGAATAGTTGGAGTTTTTCTAGTCTGTCCATATAGGACAAATGTTTAAGGCCCATGATCCTCTTTGTGAGGTACTTTTGTGGCCTCTCCAGTTGTTGTAGGTGTTTAGTGAGGTACATGCCAAATGGGGCATTGTACTCAGTGACTGGCCTAATGAGGGAAGAGTAGAGGGAGACAATGACCTCTTTCTTCCTGGATGCAAAACACCTAGTAGTGAGATGTGCCATATAGAAGGACTTTCTGACCTCAGTGGCAATGTGGTGGTCAAAAGAGAGGTTGCTGTCATCCTGTGTTCCCAGATCTCTTATAACGCCTTCTGTGTTCAGTGGACTACCATTGATATGGTAATTCATGGGAACTGGGTTTTTCCCAAAGGGGGTGATGACACATTTTTTGGCACTGAGTTTAAGGCCATGGTTCTGACACCAGTCGTTGGTCTCAGTGAGGCCTTTCTGTAGGATGTCAACATCACTTGGGGAGTTAATAATAGCTCCCAACTTGCAATCATCTGTGAACTTTGTCATCCAGAGTCCCTTCGTGTTGGCCTGGACTTCAGAGAAGTAGATACCAAACAGGAGAGGATCCAGGACCGAACCCTGTGGGACTCCACCCATGACTTCTCAGCAGTCTTACTTGGAGTCAGCTACTTTCACACTGTGGGTTCTACCTGTGAGCCAGTTTGCAACCCACCTAGTGATATAGGGGTTGATGCCTAGCTTAGTGAGTTTTTTTATGATTCCTGAGTGGGGAATGGTATCAAAGGCCTTGGTCAGATCAAGATAGGCTGTATGAACCACCTTGCCTTCACCTTGCCTTCAGCCACAGCTCTGGTGACTGACTCAAAGAAGTTGACCAAGTTGAGCAGGCATGATCTACCCTTCACAAAACCAAACTGTGCGGGATCCAGAGTTTAGAGCTTCCCTATATCCTTGTTTATTAGGTCCATGATGATGCGTTCCATAGCTTTGCATATCAGACTCGTCAGGCTAATGGGGTGATAGTTCCCAGGGTCTGTAGTCACTCCTCCTTTGTGGAGAGGGATGACTGTAGCAGTGCACCATTCAGTAGGACAAAGCCTGAGTTGAGGCTGTGATTGAACAGGGCACACAGGTGAGGTGCCAGTTCACTCTGTAGCTCATGCAGAACACAGCCAAGGATATTGTCAGGTCCCATCAAAGCTGTATTCTTGGCCTTAGACAGTGCTGTTTTAATCTGTGCAATATACTGGGTGCCTGGCAATCTACTGGTATTGCGACTGGTCCCTTGGGGGGAGGGGTAAAGTTGGCACTGAATCTGTTGGCCAGTATATTGGCAATATCTGTTGGCTTGGTATTGGTGGTACAATTGTGCAGTAGCTCAGAGTAAATCTGGGTATTGCAGTGGAGATTCTTTACAAAACTATAGAAGGCCTTGTGGTTGTCTTTACTATCTGCTGCAGTTCTGTTTTCATAGCTAGCTTTAGAGGATTTCATGAGGGATCTCAACTTTTTGTTGAGGCTGAGAAGGGGGTTTTTCCAGTCTTGGGACTTCACCTTATTTCGCATCAGTTTCCTCCTTCTGTTGTAGAGTTTGTTTATGGCAGGAGACCACCAGACTGGCTTTCTTTTTTTGGCGGAGAGCATCTTGGTTCTATATGGTATGGCAAGATCCAAGCATTCATGTGCATGTTTGTACAGTGCATCGGTGTATAATTCAGTTGTCATGCAACTGATCTCCATTTGCATAAGTGCCGTGAAGTTAGCCACCTCTGTTTTTAGGAGCCCAAAGTTAGCTTTGAAGAAGTTTTTCATGGTGGTTACCTTTGCGGGGGGATGTGGATTTCCAAGGTGATTAGTTTGTGGTTGGATCTAACCAGGGAGAAGTTGACTATTGGTGTAGAGCAATGGTCACCCATGTTAGTAATGACCAGGTCAAGGATGTTGCTACCTCTAGTGGGGGTAAGAACAAGCTAGTCCAGGGCACTGGAATTAATGAATTCCAGGAAACATTGGGCAAGTTTATTGGTACATGAGCAGTTTTCCCAGTTAATGGAGGGGTAGTTGAAGTCGCCCAGTATAAGAGTGTTAGCTTGGACCCTAATATTCTCCAGGATGCTTAGGAACGTGGAGTGTGAGTCTTGGGCCATGGTTGTGGACCTATAGCAGGCTACAGCCTGAATTGCTGTCTTACCCAGTGTTAGCTGCATCTGAAGTATCTCAGATGCGTTATGTTGGGCTACCAGTCTGGAGGTGTGCACATCCTTTATGAATATGGAAACACCACCGCCTTTGGAGCTTAGGTCTAAGTACTGGGTTTGAAAGGTGTGGAATGAGTTATAGAAGAAAACAACAAAATAGACTGATATCACCAACAACAAAAAAAAAGTAAAAAAAAAGGGTTTATTCATCACTCTAAGCGCTCGCGCTACAGTAAGCCTTCAATGAATTATAGCCTGGTAGTGCAGGGTTGCTTTCTGCTGCCTTGAACCAGGTCTCTGTTATGGCGCAAATGTCGATGTTCTCCATTTTAAGGTGTGCTTCGAGCGAGTGCATTTTTAGATTTAGACTTCTAGCATTGAGCAGTATGACCCTCAGATTGCATTTGTTTGTAGCTGTTACTGTGGTAATTTGATCTTTGGAACACTGCCTTAAAAAGGCACTACAGGGGTGGCAAGAGCCTTGGCCGGTATCCAGAAGCCCAGGGGTGACAGATGCAGGCCATCTCTGGCATAGCATCGAGGTCTGTCAAGTCATGTCATCCCAGGCAGACAGATACTGGATCCCCTTAGAATGACACCAGAAACTTGGCCAATTGTTGAAATCAATCATTTTTCTGCTTGCACTGTGGTATCATTCTGGGTGATGGTAGGATGCTGCTCAGGGTTAGGGTCATACTCGCCTGGGCTACATAAACCGAGAGCTCCTCCATGTCTCTTTTCATGTCGTCCAGGGAAGTATATCTCAAGTCATTCACACCCACATGTACAATGACAGAGTCATATTTGTACCTGTTGTTGAGGGACCTGAGTCATTTAAACTCACTTGCACTGTGACTGTGTCATACATATACTTGTAGTACAAGATCATGAGTACATGCATGATATAGCAACTCCTAGCACCTGATAAGCAACTGACTTAGACCCTTTCCTTACACATCCTGGTGAGTGGTGTTTTGGTGTCTCTCAATATTGAGTCACCTATGACTAGGATAATGGAAGCTGTGGAGGTTTGCCTTTTGGGATTTGAACTGAGTCAGTTGTTCTTTGTTGTTGTGTCTTTCGGCTTTTCCCGGTTAGGGGTCACCACAGCAGAACTCCGCTCTGCTAATGATTGGCAGTAGATTTTTACGTGCCAAGTTGCCAGCTCTGACGCACAACCTTCAAAGAAGGTATGCCCATTCACGCATGTCTCCACACAGAAGACGCTTTAGCTGAGAATCGAACAGGACAACGTCTTACTGTGAGGCGACAATGCTACTGCAGCACCACGAACTGAGTCAGTGTGACTCTTAAATACATGTTTCATGGTGGGTGCTGCCTTTGTTGTGTGTTTGTTAGGTTGCTGTGGGTACTTTGCGGTTAAGTAAGTTACTTTTAAGAGCCTCAGCATATGTAGATCTATGTGTTTGGTCTGTGATGCATGTGATCAGTTTAGTGTGGTGCTGTGTCATACTGAAAAATCTGCATTTTTTTCTTTTCTTAATTTATGATTATTATTATTATTATTATTATTATTTGTGGCTTTGCATGTGTGACCTTCTCCTCCAATAAAATTATATAACTACATCTGTCAAACAATGTGTCAGTTTGTTTAAGAAGTTGTTTTTTCAGAAAAATGTAAGATAATTACTACCTTTTCTTGTGATACTCACTTCAACCAAGCTGGCTACAGAGATGGTTGGACAGTGCAAATCTATGCTTCCAGACGCTTACTAATGTAGGCTAAAAGGGGAGTAGCACCTATGAAGGTTGAAGATGATTACTGGAGGTGCTATCCATCTGGTAGTGGAGACAGTGCAGGTCTCAGCACAGAGGGAAGCTGCTAGAAATTAATGATCCTTAGTTCCTTCTCTCATCACGAAGCAAAAGAGTAGGACTAACCCCAAGCTGCTTCCTGAGAGGTAGTATTAACCCAGATGTTGTTGGGTTTGCTATGCTTGCTATAGTCTTCTCTTAGTAAATACCTGGGAAAGAACCTACAGCAGCTGAATGCACAGAAAGCCAAAAGTCCTAAAGACATTCCCACCAAAACTGCAAACAAAGCACCTGCAAGAATCAATACCCCTCTGCCCCTTCTCTCACGAGGAGCAAAGTTAGTATAGCAACATCTTTCCAGAAGCTGCGATGAACATCACAAAGAAGCATGTATTTATTGACATTGTCAAGCAACTTATTATAAATTGATTTGTCAGATATTTTCCTGTTGGGTATAGCTTTGGTGTTGGTCCAAAGTCTTTCAGGAAGATGAAAAGGCCACTTTGGAAAATCATATGATTTCTGCATTTTGACTGGACAATGGCAGAAATGATACAGAGATTGAATATGAATGTCAGCAGTTTATATATTGGAATAGCAGCAATCATCGGAAGAAAGGCAAAGTGTACCTTATTATACTTTACCCTAGATTTTTGTTCAACTTATTTTAGAGATATTCCAGTTTTCTGGCTGAAAAGTCTTTGAAATTAAAAGTGGAACTTGTATCTGCTAAGGGGTAATTCCTTGTTGTCTGCAATATATTAGTAATTGACTGATTATGTGAAAAGATTGTGCTTAATTTGTGACTGCATTTGAAGAGTTTTCTAAGTGTTTTTTATATTTTGTAGAACTGTTGTTTTAGAAAGTGAATGAGTTTAAATGAAAAAAAGAAAAGTTTGATGCTGGCAGATTGGTAGAGTGGTCAGTTAATATTTTAATGGCTTTCCAGAATGTCTTTTGATAGGAAGGCAAAGCTCTGTGTATTTATGAGGTATGTGCCCATCGCAGCATTAGTAGCAATGATGCATATTTTTCTAAGGTCTAAGTAAGCTTGGCTTAAATTATTGTTAGACCGTTCCTTTGTACAGGTTTGCATACATTGCTCCTTTGCCACACTAGTGCTTTGTGCTTAATTGTCAAAAGCAGATATTTCCCTTAGCCATCACTGTTTTAGTGAAAAGAGACTGTCCTGAATAATAGATAGCCAGGAGAAGAAGGTATAATCTAAACTGTAAACTGTGTAGCTGTATCAGCTTGAGGAGTGTGACATTATTTTGGACATACATTTGCCTGCTCCCCTAACATCCCCAAGCTCACTTAAAAATGTTCTATTTTTTAATAAATTGTCAGCAATAGTATTTTTTAACATGATCAGAAATGCTTCTCAGCCAGTTTACTTCACCTCAGGCTTATTTAAATAACCCTACTGTGCATAAAATCAGCTGTACTGACTTCAGATTGCGTACCTCAACCAGTCATTATTTTATTTTGATTTTATATAATAGTATCATACATACTTAAAATTACTAGTGTACTCTGTGATGTCTCATCTCTAGGCCAGTAATCAATCCTCACCACTGAAACTGGAGAGGGGTATTCACTTGGAGCAAAAATAAATACTCCTAGTATTTGATGCAGCTCTCTGCATCAAGCACAATTTCCCTTAAAAGTACTCAGGAAACAAAAGCACACAGGGAACACGGTCAGTCTGGGGTCTGGATTTCTCTTTCTCTCCAGGGCCCCAGTGACACTCCCCACTAGCACAGCTGTAGAGCTGAGTCCTCAGCTGAGTGTCCAAGCCAAGCCCTCCAGCACCCACTCTGTGAAACCAGTGCTTCATGTCCCTGCTCGAAGCACCTAACACACACATTCTTGGAGACTTGATTTATACACACACAACTGGGAAAAGCTGGCACAGATTTACTAGCTATGCCCCCTTCTGCCCAGACTGTAAGGTAGTTACTGCTACCAGACACTCCAATGCCAGCTAATCTAAGGCTCTTACAAGGGTACCCAATTATACTGAGTGAAATTAATATTAACACAAATGATAGTGTTTGACCAAAGCAATAAGGCTTTCTGAAGTGGCCACAGAGTCACTAAATAGACATAAGTACTCTCAAAGGTTAAAATATTCTCTAAAGACCAGCCACAATGAAATGTTTAAATATATTTAATAATAAATAATAAAATATCATGAAAATACTACATATCTAGTTACAATAAACACCAGAGTTTCATCACAGGAAATATTACAACAACACAGACAAATAGATTTACACAGATACAGAAAAACAGTACTTGACTAATCTCACTATATTTTCCTATCTGATCTAAAGAATTTTCCCTTGGTCACTTACTAGAGCAAGGCAAGATGATGTAGGTGAGGGATCCTTCTATGTCAGGTTTCAAAAACAGAGTGCCTGAGACTTCAGTTTCATCTAATTTTAAAAAACATAATTTCAGTGATGGATTACAGAATGACATCACATACATCTGGTCATCTGACTTCTGATTCCCATGCTACCCCTTTCCTTCAACTGACCCAGAATCTTGCACATATGTATCAATAACACACACACACATAAAGCTTTGCTAAGATTTGCTGCAGCTTCTCGAAGTTATAAAACAATAAAACACTTCCACTCTTCCTGCAAGAGCTAACAGGCCATATACTGGCATCAACATTTCATCTCTGGCTGCAGTCAGAACTGTAAGATAAAATATTTATGGCCTAAAATTAAGTAATTTAATTTCTTAATATTTTTCAAAGTTAGCTGGACTGAGATTAACCTCTTTTCTTCCAGTATCTTATTTACAACAGCACAGTCTAATATAAAGATATATTTCTTTTCTGTCCAGCAGGACACACTGTTGATACATTTTTAACACAAGCAACTTTACAAATACATTTTCCACACACGCATCTATACAAATCAGTTTGATATACAAATGACATATAATTATTTACAAAATTCCGGCTACCTGTGCTGGCATGTGTTACACATCCACTGCTCTACTACTCCTTGCATAGCTGGCAATATCACATACGCCTACATACTTAAAATTACTGGTGTATTCCTACATACGTAAAGTTTTGGTGCACTACACTGATACCCTCTTTAGTGAATATTTTTTCTGTATGTTTTGCCAATAATTCTCATAATATTTTAAAGAAGAAAAGCAAAAGTAAAAACCAGAGTCTCATCTCTAGTTTATCTAGCATGTTTCATTTAATAAGGCTCATAATTAAGGCAAGAGAAAAGAAAATAAGACTGTAGAAAATCTAAATATAGACAGCAGAGAAAAACAACATGCACACCACTCTTAGTTCTCGTGTACCAATAATATAAAACATTTATGCAAAAACATTTATATTAACAAAATAAAAAAAATGCAATAAAACTCAGATAGTAGCTGTGAAAAAATAAACTAAATGAGCAGCTACTGCACCAAACTGTTTTTGTCTCAGTGCTCAACATTTCATTTGAGATGTAGAAGATCAAGATGACACCTAAATTATGACTTAGTCCTATTCCAGTTACACATAATCACATTTTTTATTTTATTTTTTGTCATGCAGTTTTACTAGCCCACTGAATATATGGAAAAATAGCACCATTCTAAGTACACTATGCTTTCAGTTTCAATGGCTGAAAAACATTTCTTAATGCAGATAGCATTGCCATTCGTGTCCCACAAAATTAAGATAAAAAATAAACTGATCATGAGAAAGTTCGGCACTGCAGTGCAATTAGTCTCCTTCCTTCCCCTTCTGTCTTCCTAGATGTATTTGCAGAAAAAAAGCTGATATTTGTTTATATTCTTGGGTAAGGATGGCAACTTCCTCCCAATAGCTTTTAAGTATGTTTGTAACAGGAACTGAAAGGCTGCAGTGGGCTTGTCTTTAAATGAATTAGATAACTAGATTTGTTTACCATGTTAATCTGCTAGTTACTACAAGAAATATTGTGTCCCAATAATGTATGCATTGCATACACAGCAGAATGCATTAGCAGATGTGGATGTTAGGTTAAAAACTTTTAGTCCTTTTATATAAGCAAGATAATAGTCACTATCCTGTCAAGAAATCAGTTTACTCTAAAAACAACTTCTTTAATTGTTTTCAAGAGAAATCTGAAAAGTTTTCATTTGGTCAAGTAAAACCATATTGTATATAGCTGGAGATTAGAGAAAGCAAACCCTTTTCATTGGGCGGCAACCTTTACTACTTACCTTAAGCAGTAAACTATACTAACATCTGTAGTAGTATGTATTGACATGAAAACCCTACATTCGTGTTTTCAATTATACTGTCTATGGTCCCTTGCAATTATATTAACCTTTTTAATACAGAAATATAAATGTGCAATTTCATCAGCTAATATTTTATACATTATGGTAAATATGAAACTATTTTATGCAGCTGTTTATTATTCTGAATATAAACTTACTAGTGTTAAAATGTATCCATGATATTAAAATGTAGCATTCCTATGGCAGCCTAGCATAATGTGCATCTGTACCTGGTTTCGGTTGCCCAGGATTTAGTCAACTTTTGCTACAGAATACGCTCCAGATATTAGTTCATAATGTAACATTAAAAAGACAATTGCCTTATACCTTTAATAATGTCACAATCATGACTGATGCTTATTCAGTAACCTTGTATTTATTTTAGGGACAGTTTGCATCTCTCCAATAATGCCTTGGTAAAGTGAGATTTGTAAATGTTAAAGTGAACCCTAGATGTTGCCGCAGTGAGACAAAGATCTGAATCACCGAGCAACCATACTGTCCCAACATTTTAGAGTAAACCATAACTGAGGATGACGCATATAATTATCACACCTTAATCACATGCAGTCTGATTAACTTTTCAATTATTTTTGATATGTAATTATACTAATAAGTGCAGCAGAAGAGTAGAATGTTAGAAATTACTAGAATGCCAAAAAAATGGGGATTTTCATGAACTCATAAGATGTCGAATAACCTCTGGTCACTTTCAAATACATCATATGCTGCGGTGTTTACATTGCCATTCGTGTTCTGTAGCTTCAGGGTGACCACTTAACCTCTCTTTATAGTGGTGATGGCTGCTATAGGAACAGAAAAAACCACAATCATTCTCAGAAAAGTCTGCTAAATACCTTTTGGATTACTTACGTAAATACAGCTGTTGAATAAATATAAATAGAAGTCATTCTTGAAATAAGTAATAGACTGAGTTATACAGTTTGTGAAAAAAGTAGCCATCCCTCTATCTTAATTTGGCTTTTACGTCTGAAAAAAATATTGTGTGGACTTCCAGTAAGATTGCTTATTCTCTTGTTTTCACTCACTCTCTCTCTCTTTAACCAGCAGCAGCTGTGTTGTAGTGTACAGAGAGGATACCCTGACGTCAGACCAGAAGTAACTAAGCTCTGGTTCCTTTTTAACCTAGTGGAACTGATAGTGAGTGTATAGCTTAAGAGTCCCTTCATTTCAGACTTCTTGGAATCAGAGTTAAAGCTTTGGAAGCTTGCACATTGTCTCACAAAACCGTAAGTAATGTTTTACATACTCTATCAGACTCACATATATTTAGACTTAATTTGTTCTATGCATGTTTTCTCAAGGGGATACAAACTAGAAGTATAGTCCCATGTGAAGGAAAGTTCTAGGGAGAGACAAAAGCAATTGTCAGGATATTACTAAATATGCTAACAATGCAGACACACAGCCAAACAATAAATAAATCATGCTAACATATGTAAATGTGAAATATTTAAATTGTTCTATCTAGAGGAGTGCTGAGATACAAAGTTCTTTCTGAAGTGCAGCAGTCAGTCAGATAGTCCTGAAAAGACAATACAATCAGAAGGTTGTTAAGGAAGTTTTTTTTCTATGCAGCAGACATCTACAGCACCATAGTATTTTATTGTCCATGAATAAATCTATTTTGACAATGGAATGGGTGTTTGCCACCACAGTTTGTTCTGAAGTATGTGCCAGAGGTAAATAGTGTATATAGCATTCTCTGATAATATTCAAAACTTTTTGTTGATTTTGAGGGAAAGCTGCATTTCACATTTGGTGTTAAAATCAAACAGGTGCACTACACAAGTAACAGGAGAATAATTAATATTATTTTCAGTGTTTGAATAGAATAACAACTTTTAATATATGGTCAAACATAAGACCTTATGCATAGATAAGACAAGTGCCTATCATTTGCCGAAGTAATAGCATAACTTAATTTTTTCCTTCTTGTTATTAAGCACAACCTTTATAGCTAAGTTGTTTTTAATACTATATAATAAGCAATCCCTGACAGAACTGATGTGATCAGGAAATTAAAGGGATTCATCAACACTTTTGAGTTGTATAAAAGATATACTAAGTTTGTATTATAAAAACAAAGCCAAACTCTGCACTAAATACCAAACCTGGTGCATTTCTTTTAAGTGAATACAGTTCTGTGCTGATCTGTGTCACCGTTTCACATGGTTTATATCTAGAAAACTCCTGGTGACATAATATAGTTAATATTTATTTTTCACTAGCCTTTGTGCTGCTGTAAACGTTAATCTTAGAAACAGATAAGCATCAGCAACTCACAAATTGGTCTTGATGAATATTTTTATTTTCTTCTGACAATGTCCAGTATATGTGGTTAGAGACTGTAGCATTAAGATTTTATCATCTATGGTCTCTGGCAGATATTGGTTTCAGTGCAATAACTACAATATTAGGAATTCTACACTGTCTGAATGTATTAGGGCATCTGTATTAGTAGATAATTGTTTATACTGGATAAATATGCTGAATTTAGACATAACGTTTTGGTTTACATTTGAAACACAGTTTGTCCTAAATTCAAACTAGTTGACAGAGCTACACTGAGGTTTGTAAAAAAATAGCAATGTGTGACCAGGTCTTGATGTGATAGATATTGCTCCAGTCTTTTTTGTTCAAAGTCTTGTTTTCAGATGTGCTGTTTGTGATCAGATGATAAAAATAGTTTGGCAACAATGTATATAATGTGTAAATCAATTTTTTAAATGTAATATATGGCAAGAGACTTCTGTATACCTGACAACTCCTTTGTTTATTGCTTGGTGTGCTTATATATGTGAATTCTATTGACTTTTAAATAAATGCTTTATCAACCAGCATTTATTTTTGATTTATATACATAATCCTTACTGCTATCAGGTGGCCTCCATCTGACTAAGTCTAGCAGATTAACTGCCCATTAGATCTATAGCCGCTTAAATTTGCCCTATATTTCTCCTGGATTCTTCCCCTTCAACAGCACACTGCACAAGGATCTCAGCTGGAAGGCAGAGTCTATTAGTCTGTGTATGAACTAGACACAAGGTTGGTTGTCATCCCATAACAGAAATATCTATCTGCTATCAGTTTCCTCTGCAGCTAGGTAAGTTAAGTCAAACAACTGAATGCCAGCTATATCCTTCTGATCACACTTGTATTCATAGCATGTGACTCCAAGAAAGCTATTTAGCCAAAGTAAAACTTTCTAAACTGATGGGCGGCCATGGTGGTGCAGCAGTTAGCGTTGTCACCTCACAGCAAGAGGTTTTCCAGTTTGAACCTTGGCTGGGGTGCCTTCTGTGCGGAGTCTGCATGTCCTCCCTATGGTTGCCTGGATTTCCTCCATGTGCTCCGGTTTCCTCCCACATCCCAAAGACATGCTGTAGGTGGATTGGACACTCTAAATTGGCCCTAGGCATGAGTGCGTGCATGTGTATGCCTTCCGTGGAAGGTTGGGCGCCGGGCTGGCAACTCAACACCGTAAAACTCTACTGCCAATCATGAGCAGACAGGTGATCTGCTGTGGTGACCCCTAATCGGGAAAAGCCAGAAGAAGAAGAAGAATACTTTCTAAACTAACACCAGGGGTTCTCTGGGTCATAACTAGTCTGGAAAATCATGCAGTGCAATAAGTGTTCAGCATCTGCACTATGTCAAGCTGATGGATATTATGCAAAATCCAAAATGCACTTGTAGTCACTGTTTTCCATGCATCTGTTATACAAGCATTACTAAGCCTCTTTTGGGGATCATTTTTTTGCACCCTACTGAAGGAGTCTGTCATATGGGATGTTAAATCAAGTCTTCCACACTTTCTACATACGGTACAGAGCACTGTCAAAAAATGCAACAGCAGTGACCAGACACTCTGCTGTTATACTAGCTAACTTGTAAGGCTATCATGTCATATTATTTATCAGTTCTGGAAACACCAACCTATCAGATAAGAAAGAGCCTTGTATAAACAGCTTTATAGCAGTGTTCTAGCTAACTGATGCCGCAGGGCTTCAGTACTCACAATACAATTAAGTGCAATTGTAAAGGTAGGTGACAGCATTTACAAGGGAACAGTGATAAGGAAGAAATATGATTACTAACAAAAAATGAACACCTAAACCTTGAATAGTAAAATAACTTGGTTTTTAATCCCATTTGTAATTATACAATATTTCACTTGAAATGACAATAAGTGTATGCACAATTTAATTATATACTACTGTAACATATAGCATTCCTTCCTAGTACTATTTCTTTGCATGATACAAACAACACAAAAAATGACACACAAATAGAAGAGAAGTAATTGCAAATGTATTATTGAACCACAATACTGTCATATCCAATTATTTAGAAGAAGACAATTTCACAAACCACAAGGAAAACTGGTAGCCTGGTATGCTGCATAGCATAAGGCACTGTCATGAGAAACCTTGAAGACTTTATCTCTTTTATGGGCAGTTAGTTGGATCCTATCTGAAGGTTGGAAAAGTTGCTTTTACAGTTTAGATGTAAGTAATTCAGAGTAGAGCAGCAAAAGCTTTTGCTTAAAGTCAAATAAATACAGAGTAGAATGTCCTAATTTGCAATGTCCTGAAAAAAGGAATATGGGCTATGACAGAAAAATAAAATGTTAAGTACTTCAGTTCAAGGGAATAGAGCCTAACTGGATGCTGCATTTCAAAACAAAACATATAAAACAAGAAGACCATATGAAGGTTAAAGGTTGACATTTCAGACATGACACATTTTTTTAAGAAGAATGCTTGTTGATTTCAAACAACCTTATTGGACAATACATATTAAAAAAAAATAATAATTCAGGACTACATTAGACACAAGTCCATTCTTGACAGAATTAAGAAAAATAAGCTATTATTTAAGTTGTCTGATGAAATTATCTGATATATAGGAAAACAGTCGGACTAAGTGTGCATCGATATTTAATCGACATGAAAATTCATTCAGATTAAAAAAATATGATTACACCTGGTTTGAATTACACTGGTGTGCTTCAGTATTATGAGAATCTCATCTCTTTCTTTGCAAACAACATTCCAAGTCTTCTGCATATGTCTGCAAACCTATCTGCATAACAGTGTTTTGGATTTAAAAGAAAACAAGAGACATGATCACACCTGGTATGGATATACTTATTACAGTACTAGCTGTTAACTGTACAGGTTACAAATTACTTCAACCTACTAGAAAGACAGTTGTGGAGGAAATAGGTGTCATAAAAATCTTAATACATGTAATAGTTGGTTAAATCCCTAAATAACACAGAGCAAATAGCATTCACTTATACATTCGTATTCATCAATTATTTGACACATTCTCTGCAAAGGAAACTTCAAGAGTATATTAGAAGAGAAAATGTCTTTTACATTATGGTACAGCAGTATGTTCTGTTATATTTTGGAGACTTATTGACTAATTGATTGATTGACTGTTAGATTTAACATGTGTTAACTGGGTACATGTACTGGCCTGAAGACCATTTGTGGCCATGACCCAGTCTGGTGAGTTAAGTCTTACCAAGTAAGGTTCAATGAAGGGCATCTGTCTGGAGGGTAGACATTATTTAATGAGTTGTCTTATTAAATATATTTTCCATGGATTATTTATGACTTTAGACTTATAAAATAAAACATGAGATGACCTCAGAGTGCAGTAATGGACTATTAATTGCATAAATCTCAACATGAGGTTCAACAGCTTGATGTGTGGAACATAGCTGGGCCACTGGCCTGAATTATGATAGTAAAATGCCTCTTATTTTCCTTCATCATGACAGCAACCAATTATGAAATGAATATTAAAATAAACAAATACCATTTGTACAGTGGGTTATGAATCCATAGCATGACTGTTAACCAGTGAATATCTTCTGTTTTGAACACACTAGCTTTTCAGATTACTACATACTGATTATTACATAGGTTGTATATGAATCTGGTGCATGTTGAAAGCTGCACAATACACAAAAGCTCTACAAGCAATTTAAGTTACACAAATCATCCTGCTTCCCAAATTGTATTATATAAACAGGGAATAATGCAAAGGAGCCATAAAAGGGTGAAGATATTCTGCATGTGAGGGCTTTGAATTGCACGAGAGTTTACTGTAATAGAACTACTGGAGTACAGAGATGCAGTTCTGCACTTTCAATGGTCACTGTATTTTCTGTACTACATAGGGGTGCAAGGCTACAGTTCTGTCTTACAACCATTGCTATGCATTTTGTAGTGCACAGGCACTAACAACACATCATAATTCAAAATTAATACTATGGCATCATGCACTTCTTAGTCAATTTACAGTATTCATGATATGTCTGTTACAGAAAACATCCCTTAATGCATCTAAATCTTCAGCTTAACTATTTTATTAGCTACAGTTTGGACATACTTATAAAAACAACGTGTTGGGCATTTCTAGATGAAGGTTGTCATGTGTATTATGATATGCTAAATGCATTAAACTCATTAACCTTTAAATATTTATTCCTGTAAGTGCTGTTTCTGAATGTGACTATACAGGCAGTATCAGAGTTTCTTTGTAATTTCCTGCATAATACATCTTTCTAGTGGGTTTCACAATGTTGTATTACATTGCATCTCAGCCACTTAATCTGTGAAATTACAGCAATTAAACACTATCAGATTCTGAAACAGAAGTATATCTTCATTGCGGACGCAGTAATGCCTATTACATTAGTAATAATTAGAAAATCCCAAACATTTGTCACATGCAATGCGATTATACAAAAGAAGCAGTGCTTTATGACCCTTGAGCAATCTGGTACTGTATGTAAGCAGTGTGTCCATCAACATAACTACAACATTAAAACTCATGCTGAACCAGTGACATGAAATTTATGTACAAAGCTAGCACTTAGAAGTTATTACACTTAACATAAGGTATGAAGGCTGCCAGACTAGCCAGATAGAATTTTATAGATAATTCTATCATTTGTAAATAAGACACAGGTTTGTTGTCTTAAATGGGAAAAAAATGCTGTTAGATGTGGAACTGAAAAAAATGTAACAACAGTACACTCTGCTGGCAGAAAGCTGACCAAGCAAAGCATGCTGTGACCCTTTGATCTAAAGTCGGCTCCGGCCTGTCTAGGTGAAGACATACTTTCTATTGTTTTAACCAAGAGTTAAATTGCTAGATTTAAACATGTAAATGTATTTTTATTGCTCTTCTTCCTGACCAGTTGCAAGATAACACAAGGAGATGTTAAGAATGTAAATGTAGTTTCTGTTAGCCTGGGAACTCAGGGAAGTGTGAATGATGTAATGGGAACCAGGAATGTGATTTTAAAAACAGAGAGAATCAGAGAGTTAAGCATTTTGTCTTGACCATCCAACTCACAGCACTGTCTTGCTCTATAAGTAAGTTTATCTTAGACTTGTGTTTTCTCTTAGAAATAGCTAGAAACTAGAAAGATTAGACTAAGTGTTTTTTCTGTGATGTCAGAACTGTACTACTGAATTATTTTAAGCATTTCTCTGTGATCTCTGAACTCTTGACTAGCACTGTGTCATAAGAAGTATTGTCTGGTGTTTTTATTATTTATTATTAAATATTTTAAAACCTTTCAACTGTGGCTGTTTGGTGTAGAGATAATTTAAGCTCTAGAGTACATTACATATTTATAGTGATTATTGTACCAAGTCACTCTAGTAAGCCTTGACTGTTTAGTTATACTACCAACTGGATAATAATATTGCACAGTAATAATTGGACACCCTTTTAAGGGCCATTGAGTAGCCGATAAATATTAGCTGGGTGGTGGCAGTGATTTCTACCATATAGTCTGGGTAAAAAGAGGCACAGCTGGAGAACCTGTGCCAGCCTTCCCAAGGAGTGTCTGTGTGGTTCTATAAACTTATCTCAAAGTGTGTGTGTGTCAGCTACTTGGGCAGGGACATGAAGCACTGGTTGGACAGAGAGGGTGCTGGAGATTTTAGCTTGCCCATCTGGCTGAGATCTGGACCCTATAGCTGTGCCAGTGGGGAGTCTTACTGGGGACCTGGAGAGCAAGGGAGCGACCATCCCTGGACTGACTGTGATCACTGTGTGCTCTTAAGGGAAATTGCACTTTACTGTGTGTATTTGTTATCCTTTTCTCCTATATGAGATGCCCCTTAGTGGTCTTGGTGGTGTGGATTGAGGATCCTTGATTGCTGGGCCAGGGCACGGGCGTCACATAAGGTAAGGTGTAAAATTAAGTATTTAGGAGTATGGGTTAAAAGGGATTCTGTTAAGACAGCTAAAGATATATAGGAAGACACTAAACAAAACGATAATACAAAAACTGAGAAATTAGAAGTTTATGTTTATTAATATGGATAGCAAGATGCAAACAGTGAAAATGTTTTTAGACCTTTTACCAGGCATATTTTATCAACTGGTGTAGAAGCTGAGTAAGTAATTAATAAAGAGTTGAAGAATTTTATCTAGGAGGGTCAAGTGGGATAAGCTGATCCATCCAAAAGAACAAGGTGGTTTAGGTTTACTTGATGTGAGGAGATATTTTAGAGCTATACAGTTAAAGCTCATATACATAACAAAAGGAGAAATCTGTAACTTTATAGGTTCATAGGTTCATATGTTGGTACTAGGCTATCAGCCCTACGGCCTATACAAGCCTAGCCATAACAATTCCCTGGATATTTCTTCCCACATTATTTACTTTCCTGGACCCCTGTCTAGCAGGGCGACTGGCGGGATCCCTGGGGTGAATTTCCTTTCTCCCATCCAATCGTCAAGGTTCCTCTTGAAGAGGTCCAAAGAGGCACTCTGCTTGACATGTATGGGCAATCTATTCCAGAGTCTGGGGAGTTTCTGGGTCAGGAACCTATCCCTCCAGCATGTTTTGTTTATTGTGATGACAAGGCTTAGATCCCTGGAGCGTGTAGCTCTGAGGGATTGGGATTTCTTTAAGTGTAGCATGTCCAACAGCTCTGGGTTTGACATGGCCTTGTATGTTAAGCAGAGATCGCCTCTGAGTAGGCGATATGCGACAGAGTATAGCTGGAGTTTATTAAGGCGGTCAGCATAGGGCATCTGCTTTAGGCCTGTGATTCTTTTAGTGAGGTATTTCTGAGGCCTTTCCAGTTGTTGCAGATGTCTTGAGATGTACATACCAAATGGGGCATTGTATTCTATAATGGGTCTAATGAGGGATGAGTACAGTGGGACAATGACCTCCTTTTTTCTGGATGAAAAGCCCTTCGTGATGAGGTGTGCCACATAGAAGGATTTCCTGACTGTTGTGGTGATGTGGTTATCGAAGGTGAGACCACTGTCCACCTGTGTCCCTAAGTCTCTTATCACACTTTCTGTGTTTAGTGTACTGCCACCTATATGGTAATTCATGGATACATGTTTTTTTCCCAAAGGGAATAACAATACATTTCTTGGCATTGAGCTTGAGCCCATGGCTCTGGCACCAAGCATCTGTTTCTGTAAGGCCCTTTTGTAGAGTATCCACATCATTTGGGGATTCAATAATGGCTCCCAGTTTGCAGTCATCTGCAAACTTTGTTAGCCAGAGTCCCTTAGTGTTGACCTGTACTTCAGAGAAGTAGATGCCAAACAAGAGCGCCCCAGGACTGAACCCTGAGGTACTCCACTTGTCACTTGTCTGGAGCTGGATTTGGAGTCGGCTACTTTTACAGTGTGGGTTCTATCAGTAAGCCATTTAGCAACCCATTGGGTGACATAGGGATTAATACCCAATTTAGTAAGTTTATCTATGATTCCAGAGTGGGGGATGGTGTCAAAGGCCTTGGCAAGGTCTAGATAGGCTGTGTGGACCACCTTACCCTTGTCCATGGCTCTGGAGACTGATTCAAAGAAGTCAATCAGGTTCAGGAGACAAGATCGGCCCTTCACAAACCCAAACTGGGTGTGGTCCAGTGTTTGAAGGTTGCCAATGTCTTTGTTTATAAGTTCCATGATAATACGCTCCATGGCCTTGCAGATAAGGCTTGTCAGACTGATGGGACGGTAGTTTCCGGGATCCAAGGTGGATCCCCCCTTGTGGATTGGGATACCTGTAGCTCTGCGCCACTCAGTGGGCACGAAACCTGAGGTGAGACTATGATTAAACATGACACTTAGGTGAGGTGCCAATTCATATTGTAGTTCATGTAGTACACAGCCCGGGATGTCATCTGGTCCCATGGATGCTGTATTCCTGGCTTTAGAGAGTGCGTTTTGTACCTGTGTGGCCGTTATTACTGGAATTTGGCAATCTTCCGGTATTGAGATGGGCCATTTAGGGGGTGAGAGGGGGTGAAGTTGGCACTGAATCGATCTGCCAGGATATTGGCAATATCCTTTGGATCAGTATATTTATTGCCATTCTGTTTTAGCTCAGAGCAGATCTGAGCATTGCCATTTAGATTCTTGACATAGTTATAGAATGCTTTGTGGTTGTATTTGGAATCTTTGGCAATTTTATTTTCATAACTAGCTTTGGAGGATTTTATGAGGCATCTCAGTTTCTTACTGAGGCTAGTAAGGGAGTTTTTTGCATCCTGGGATTTTCCTCTTTTCTGCAAAAGTTTCTTCCTTTTGTTGTAAAGTTTGTTTATGGCAGGGGACCACCAGATTGGCTTCCTTTTTTTGGATGAGAGCATTTTGGTTCTATTTGGGATGGCACGATTCATGCATGAGTGGATGTGCTCGTACAGTGCCTTAGTGTAGGATTCAGCAGTTGAACATTCAGTTCCCGTCTGCATGGGTGTCATGAAGTTTGTCACTTCTGACTTGAGTAGCATGAAGTTGGCTTTGGAGAAGTTTTTTATGGTGGTTTCTTTACTAGGGGGTGGGGTGGGATGTGGATGTTAAGGGTGATTAGCTTATGGTCAGACCTGACTAACGAGAGGGTGGCCATAGGTATGGAGCATTGATTTGCCATGTTGGTAATGACCAGGTCTAGGATATTGGAGCCCCTGGTGGGACTATGGATTAGTTGATCCAGGGCGTTGGAATTTATGAATTCCAAGAACCGTTGCGCAAAGGTGTTGGGACATGAGTAGTTTTCCCAGTTAATGGCAGGGTAGTTAAAATCACCCAGTATTAGTGTGTTTGGTTCTATCTTAATATTTTCCAGTATGTTTAAAAAGGTGTAGTGAGAATATTGGGATATGGTGGGGGATCTGTAGCAAGCTACAATTTGGATTGCAGTCTTACCTAGTGTTAGTTGCACTTGGAGAATTTCAGACACATTGTGTTGGCCAACTAGCCTGGTGGTGTGAATATCCTTGGTGAATATTGACACTCCTCCACCTTTAGTGTTTCGGTCCTGGTTTGGTGGCCGAAAAGTGTGGTAAGAGTTGTAGCCTGGTATTGCAGGGGTGCTCTCTGGAGCCTTGAACCAGGTCTCAGTTACTGCACAGATATCAATGTTCTCTATTTTTAGGAGTGCCTCGAGAGAGTGCATTTTGAGGTTTAGACTTCTAGCATTGAGTAGCATTACCTTCAGATTTTGCATGCTTGTACCTGTTACGGTGGTGGTTTTGTCCTTTGAAGTTTGCCTAAAAAGGCACTATAGGGGTGGCAAGAGCCTTAGCCAGTAACCTGAATCCCAGGGGCGACAGGTGCAGACCATCTCTGGCAAAGCATCGTGGTCTGTCAATCATGTCATCCCAGGCAGACAGATACTGAATCCCCTTTGAATGACACCATAAGCTTAGCCAATTGTTGAAGTCAATCATTTTATCCTTATATTGTGGTATCATTCTGGGCAAAGGCAGGATGCTACTCAGGGCTAGGGTCATACCTGCCTGGGCCACATGATCCGAGAGCTCTTCCATGTCTCTTTTCATGTAGTCCAGGGAGGTACATCTCAAGTCATTCACTCCAACATGGACAATGACAGAGTCATATTTGTACTTGTTGTGGAGTGACTTGAGTGCATGCGTTATGTGGCGGATCCTGGCACCCGACAGGCAGCTGGCTGTAATTTTCTCCTTATTCAACCTTGGTGAGAGGGACATCAGTGTGCCGGACTATAGAGTCACCTATGACTAAAGTGTTAGGTACATTGTCTTGCCTTAAGGGCTGTTGCTGGGTGGCACACTGGTGTTGTGAACTATGTGACGCATTGGTTATGATTGGTGTTTGTTTGCATTTCAGCTTCAGAGGTCTTCGTTGCTTGGGCAGGTTACAGTTAAGGGCCTCTGCATATGTGGATTTAGTGTTGCTATATGTGGGTGTTGGTGGTGCGGGTTTAGAAGGGCTATGTGTTGCTTGAGGTGTAGTGTGGGTGTTAACCTTCTCCTCTTGACTGTTTAGCACAATCTTGGGTGGAGAGAGCTTTGCTTCCATTTTGGCTATGTAAGTGCATCTCTCACAGGTTGTAGTGTTGGGTGGTAGGAGGAGAGGGTTGTCTGTGTACATGAGGCAATTGCTGCATTGCCCCAGTATGCCCAGATTCACCAGGTGGACAGGAGAAATCACCGGAAGCTGACCCTTGGACATGCCTGGTTTGGGGCTTTTTTTTTCTTCTTTGTAAGTAGAAGAGATGATGATAAAGCGGGGTGGGGGGGTCAAAATAAGGAGACATTGGGATTTTGGATGCAGGTCTTTAAGGAGAATACCAACAACCATACAGAATATTATATTCATAAAGTAGCAGAAAGTATTCTAAGACAAATTAACATGAGAATGAAGAAAGGTGATTTTGCCAATAGGAATGATATCAGAATAAAGGAAAAAAGAAATTGATTGAGGAAGCTAAGTAAAAGACCTGCTCTTGTAGAGTTTTTAGTTGAATCTAGAACACAAGTTGCTGTTAAAGAAAGCGTTAATTAGTAGAGCATATAAAATATTGCACTATGACTATAGAAATTACCCAGACGATGATAGAAAAGATTGAAAAGAGTGGTTGGAAAAGCAATTCACAAGGAAACAATGGGATGAAATATGTATGGCTCCCAAATATACAATGAAGTCTAGAAGATTTAGGATTTTTGCTTGGAAATGTTTGCACATGTATTTTTATACCCCAAGCAGACTCCCAAATTTTTTCCTCAGGTAAATAGAAAAGAAAGAGGTAATTAATTACATACTTTGAAAGTGTTATCAGTTGGCAGATTTTAATAATTTCCTCCAGAGTAATCTGTCAGAAATATTGAGTGAGCAAATGAGTGTAACTAAGGAAATTATTTTTTGAGCTGGGATTCAGGATCTGAACTGCACAGACATACTAAGGCCTTGTTAAGTTTAATTCTAGTGGCTGCCAAAAAAGCAATTAATAGAAAATGAAAATCAAAGTCTAAACCGACTGTATTTTATGTAGTGAATATTATAACAATGATAAAATAACTGGAAATGGGATCTTTAGAAAAAATTAGGCATGAATTACATAGAAAAAAATGGAAATTGTGGGAACAATACATAATACTTCTGGGGGAGGAGTGAGGTTTAGAAAGCAGGAAGTCACCAATTTGTGTAATACTGAATTTATGATAATTCTATAAAAGAATGCTTGTGATGTATAATGTTTGTATCAGTGGACATGTTAACATGGTTTATTTTCTTTTATATAAATGTATGTTTGTCTGCGTCTTAAGTGATAATTCAATGAACATGTTAAAAAAAAACTTATGGTATGGTATCATCTTTGTGGTGCAGAAGGAAAACCCCCCACTCACTGATACCCCTCACGTTTTATAAAGACCTCTCGCATCTGATAAAGCAGGCTGTTACCCAAGCAAAAGCATACCAGTCCTATAAAGCTGGAGTCATACTGGCCTTGTGTATTAACTCTAAGCTTGCCATGAAAAAAGACAGACTGGACTGCAATGAATTAATGGAAGAACTGTAAGTAGAGTGTAGACATAAACCTACTTCTCTACTTGTAAAGAATTCAGTGTTATGTTTAGTATGTACTGGGTCTTCCATAAAAGTACCTACAGCCCAAACAAGAGATGATACTGGATGTCTGTCCAGAGGACAAAACGTAAAGCAGCCTAGAACGTCAAAGGGGAATATCGTCCATACTACTATAAATGGTAGATGCCACAAACGATGACTTTTTCAGCAAAATATACCTGCAGGATATTATTCAAGAAAACACTTACTGATGGGACAATTTATTTTAAGAGGTAAACTAAAAGGGAAACATAAGGCAGTGGATAATGTACCTAGTACCATGTCAGCAGGAATCAAAACAGTTTTTTCAGCACCATGGAATGGCATCAGGGAATGGGAAGATGGATAGCAACTTGTATCTGGGAATGGCAAAATTGATACAAGATAGATATTTTCCACTGAAGTGCTAACAATTTCACTAGAATCAAAAATCAGCCTGTCATAAAAATATGTATTTTTTGCATTCGGTATAAGCCTTGGATAAGTCTCACATCTAATCTTGTCAGAAGGACTACCTATGAAAAAAAGTTCAAAGTCCATGGTTAGAACAAAGACAAAAGTCCAAATTCTGCAAGAAGAAAGATGACATGGTTCAGGGAGAAACTCCAGACACCAGGGATATTCTATATAGTATACCTTAAAAGGATTCAAATCCTGTGCCCTATCACCACAAACAAGTGAAATATCCTTCACAGTATGCCTGCTAAAAAAGCAGGAAACATGGCCTATCAGGTCCACTAGACTCATTATTTATCTGTAGCCTTCAAACAGACATTGTGCCAAATGAATGGAGGACTGCAACTATGATTCCTCTACACAATGGTGGGCCATCTACAGGCCCAGGTAACTATCAACCAATATGTCTGATTATCTCATATGTAAAGCCATGAGAAGAATTGTAATGGATGTGATAAATAATGACCCAGTGTGGTTTTGTCAAGAGCAGATCATGGCTGCTCAAACTGGTGGACTTTTTTGAGAAGATCACTAAAGCAATGTATGAGGGCAAAAATGTGCATACAGCCCCCCTTGATTTGGTCAAGGCATGCAACACAATATCCCACTCAGGCATCATAGCCAAGCTGATGAGGTTAGGTATAAACCCTTATGTCACTCACTGTATAAGACCCATGAAGTAAGGATAGGTGGAGTCTACCTCCATAAAAAGGTCTGTCTCCTAGAGGAGTCTTTCAGTACTGCGGTGACTCCTTTTTGGCATCTTCTTCTCTGAAGCTAAGGGTAACATCAGCGGCCTCTGGCTGAACAATTTTTCAGATGATTGCAAACTAGGCAAAAAAATGCAACTTGTGTTTAGCTGAAGGGGGTGACGTTAGGGCATTTGTGAAAGGTTTTTTAGTGGGCAGTAAAGGAAAGAAAAGACAGGATAACTATTTACAAAAAGAATTATGGACAAAATTAAACGCACAGTGACATAAGGTGTCAGCAGAGTAAGGGAGGAGATTCAGCTGAAGCAAAGTGATGAAGAGTTATTACATTCAACTTTACCTCAGCTTTACTAGGAGGAAGAGATAGGTAACAGGAAGGAAAAAGAAATAAAAAATGAAAGACTTTGGGTGGGGGGAGATATTAAATGCATAGACTACACAGGAATGTAATAAGGAGAAAAACAATGAAAGGGAATGTTAGCTATTAAGGAGTTAAAGATGTAAAAAGACGCAGGGATAAGTGGGTTTCCAGGTGTCCTTTACCAGATGACAGGTGAGGTTACTGGGGATAACATTAAAATAACCTCTAATCTGTGTCTGAAAAGGGATCATTGGATCATAGGAAATACAAAGTAACTGGCAAGGAAGAAGTTGTATAGTTCAGTGAGGCAAAAGCCCCTATCTTGCAAGTGATAATTTAGATTTTGGAAACCATTAGTCTACATCTTTGTCAGATTCAGATGTCAAAGCAATGGCAGAATGTTGGGAAAAAGAAGTAAAACAGCTATAGCCAGGTTGATTCTGGAAAGTCAACTAAGTTTCATTTAGGGAATGTAGTCAAACAATTTATTAAACCCACCATCAATTACCATGACCCTTTTGTATGCACAGATCCAAACATAAAGATAAACTGGAAGGGCCCCAGTAATTTTAACCAAAAACATAAGAGGCCCTAAGTCCTCTTCCTTATAGACAGTTGCCAGCTGAATGCTCTGAAATGATGTGTCACTCACTTTTTCAGCAATGAAAGACCTGATTTGTTTTAACTTCCTATTTCATTGCAAAAATGGTGACTCTGCAAATACCTATAGTTGGGACTTCAGTTTACACTAACATATAAACAAGACAGTCTTAAGGGACATGTTTCGAACTTAAGGTATTCTCACATGTGGAATACGTTATCACTACAGCCCAGGCAAAGTAGTGTTTTGTCTACCTTTAAGATTAGTTTTGATGACTGGATCAGTAGACATAATTTTACTCCAGGGTTATCATGTATGGTCCTGCTTGATTTCTAAGTTGGACTCTATTAAGTAGTTAAAAAGGCTGGCAAGAACATTTAGGTATGTCTACTTATAACTGTATAGGGTAGGACTCTTATAGTCCCTTTGATTGCTTGCGTAGGACTGCTCTTAAGCTCAGATGATTGTATTAACTGAGCTGTGGGGTTTGAATTCACTAGGATGGAGAAGGACCGGGAATAGTGCTTTCTGACATACATAATGTATTTCATTTCTACAGCTGAGAATGTTCAATTATAGTTATTAAAGAAACTGGGATGGAAGGCAACTTCATGAGATGGCTATGAGCCATCATACAGAGACTTGCCAATCAAAGTATTGATAAAGGGGGGTTAACAAAGTAGGTTTAGATACAGAGAAATACCCAGCAAGGGTGCCTCCTTTCCTGTCATTGTCATGCAATTTTTGTAACAAATGTTGTGTGACTTCTGTAACAAATGATCTTGTAGCAAGTGTTATATTCCTATGTAATTTATTTATTGCACTGAGCTTTTTTTATGAGTTCTTTGAGTATTACCAAGCCCAGAAATGACTTAAAGTAATTGTTTTTGATCAATGCATTACCACAGGGATCTATTTCAAATAAATAAAATACGTTTTTAAAAGTACACCATTTTGATTTTAATGAAGATGCTGGTAATGTGGCTTAGGGAAAAACTGATGTAAAGTTTGACAACAGCGGAATTTCCTTTTTCAGGTTATTTACAGATGCTCATAAAAGATATAGGGTAGACAGTGAAGTGCAGGTGACCATGGAAAAGTCTTAGAAGTCAAGCATTTCTATTGTTTTATATATATATATATATATATATATGCATATATATATATATATATATATATATATATATATATATATATATATATATATATATAAATGTACTTTATTCATCTGCTTTTACTGTATTTGGGTTTCTTCCTACTTTATTACTAGGGGCATTGTCTACAACTCTGAATTCAGATATATAACAATAAGCATCCTTTTCTGTGCATTTAAAGTGTTTTTTTTATTGTATCTGCTTAATTTTCTGAAAAAAAATACTTGTTTCCCACCTTTCTAAGTAGGTATAGTCCAGTTTTCAGGTTAGTGCTGAATTCAAGGCTGTGTTACAAATCTCTGTGTTTGCCAATACCTTACTTGGATAGAAGGAAGTTTCTCTGTTCACCTGTGAGAGAGGGGAGCTTTGAGCAGCCTATCTGTCCATGGAGGAGTGGTTTCAGCCCAGAAATTAGTAGTTTATTGGCCATTTTCGGCTAATTTCTATCCCTTTCATCTCCCTGCTATAAAAAACGCATTTGCCCAGTTTTGCACACCGGGCAGCACCCATTAGCTAGGGTATAACTATTCCCGACTCCACAAAGTCTCCTCTTCAAATTTTCCCTTGGAACTAGACAAACTTTCAACTTAAGCACTCATGCCATTCATTTCTCAGCCTGGCACTTGCTCAAAATTCATAGGAAGCACTTATAAACCCTAGCACTAGACCCCCCCTCCAATACTGTACAGAAGGACAAGGCTCTCTATTCGACCTTACCAGCTATTCAGTAAAACAGTTCACTGTACCTATCCAGGCATGTCCAAAGGGCAGTTTTAGGTGTACTCTCCAGTCCAACTGGTGAATCTGGGCATTTTGAGGCAATGTTACAACTGCCTCATGTACTCAGACAGCCCTCTCCTCCTACCACCAAACACTAATACATGCGAGAGATGCAATTATACAGCCAAACTGGAGACTAAGCTCTCTTAACCCAAGACTGGATCAGCCAGTCAAGAGGAGAAGAAAAATACTGGCATCAAACCACCAGTCTCACATAGATCCATTAAACCAGCACCGGCAAAAAACACACATAAATACACGAAAACATACTCAGAAGCTCTAAATAAAAATCTGCAAAAACAACAGAGACCTCCAAAGCAGACATCCAAGCAAACTCCACCATGCAACACAAACCATGAAACACATACTTCACAAAACCAGCATGCCACACAATCACAGCCCTTAAGGCAAAATAACATACCCAACAAACTAGTAATAGGTGGCTTTATAGTCAGGCACACTGATGTCCTACTTACTAGGCTGAATAAGGAGAAGGTTACTGTTAGCTGCCTGTCGGGTGCCAGGATCTGCCACATAACACAAGCACTCAGGTCACTCCAGAACAAGTACAAATACGACTCTGTCATTGTCAATGCTAATGTGAATGACCTGAGCCATACCTCCCAGGACTACATGAAAAGAGACATGGAAGAGCTCTCTGATCATGTAGCCCAGACCGGTATGACCCTGACCCTGAGTAGCATCCTGCCCTCACCAAGAATGATACCACGGCATAAAGAAAAAATGATCAATTTAAACAATTGGCTAAGTTTCTGGTGTCATTCAAAGGGGATCCAGTGTCTGTCCACCTGGGATGACATGCTCGACAAGCCACGCTACTTCGATAGAGACGGCTTGCACCTGTTACCTTTAGGCTTTCAAATACTGGCCAAGGCTCTTGCCACCCCCATAGAGCCTTTTTAAGGCAAGGCTCAAAAGACAAACCCACCACCATAAATAGCTCAAGTAACAAAAATCTGAGGGTAATGCTACTCAATGCCAGAAGTCTAAACCTCAAAATGCATGTACTTGAGGCATTCCTCAGTATGGAGAAAATCGATATATGTGCAGTAATAGAAACCTGGTTTAAGACTCCATAGAGCACCCCAGCACTACCAGGCTACAACTCATACCATACATTTCGGCCACAGAACCAAGACCGAAATACAAAAGGCAGGGAAGTATCCATATTCATTAAGGATAACCTCCAGGTTAGTGTCACAGCACGATGCTACAGAGATCATCCACGTGCAACTAACAATGGGCAAAACTGCACTTCAAATTCTAGCTTGCTACAGATCTCTGGAAACACTGGGAAATATAAAGGTCCTACCAAATACCCCAATATTGGGGGACTTCAACTACCCAAACATTAACTGGGAGAACTACTCAAGTACTAACTCCCTTGCCCAACATTTCCTAGAATTTATAAACTCAAATGCCCTGGATCTACTGGTCAACACTCCCACCAGAGGTGACAACATATTGGACCTGGTCATCACCAACATGGGCGACCAGTATTCCACACCAGAGGTCAACCCACTCGCTGGTTAGATCTGACCATAAACAAATCACTTTGGATATTCACATTACACCCCTACCACCAGACATGGAAACCACCACGAAAAAATTTTCAAAAGCAAACTTCATGTTCCTTAAGACCGAGATGGAAAGTTTCAAAGCTGCCATGCTAAAGGATAACACTGTTCAAGCTGCAAAATCCTTTACTAATGCATTCTACTGGCACCTACAAGAATTCATGGATCATGCTATCCCAAGCAAAACCAAGACTCAATCCTCAAAGAAAAGGAAACCAGTCTGGTGGACCCCTGCCATAAACAAGCTATACACTAGAAGGAGGAAACTGGTACAGAAAAGAGTAACATCCCAAGAAGGCTAGACATCCCTGATCAGTATCAGCAAGAAACTACCATCCCTCATAAAATTTTCCAAGGTGAGCTGCGAAAGAAAAATTGCCAAGGACTCCAAAGATAACCACAAGGCATTCTTTAGCTATGTCAAGAATCTAAGTGGCAATGCTCAGATCTGCTCGGAGGTAATACAGAATGACACAAAATACACTGAACCAACTGATATTGCCAACATCCTGGCAGACAGGTTCAGTGCAAACTTCACCTCCCTCTCATCCCCAAAAGGACCTATAACCATACCAGAAGAATGTAGAGCCCTTGAAATTACAGACACTCAGGTTAAAACAGCCCTCTCCAAAGCCAAAAACACAGCTTCAATGGGACCAGACAGTGTCCCAGGCTGAGTCTTACACGAGCTCAAAGACAAACTAACCCCTCACCTAAACACACTGTTCACACTCAGCCTCCACACAGGCTACATACCCATAGAGTGACGTACAGCAATGGTTATTCCACTCCACAAAGGAGAAGCCACAACAGACCCTGGGAACTATCACCCTATAAGCCTGACTAGCTTGGTCTGCAAGGCTATGGAGTGCATCATCATGGAACTCATTAACAGAGACATTGGGAACCTCCAAATGCTGGACCCTACCCAGTTCAGCTTTGTTAAGGGCAGATCATGCCTCTTAAACCTGGTGGACTTCTTTGAGACAGTCACCAAGGCCATAGACGAGGGAAAGGTGGCACACACAGCTACCTAGACCTCGCAAAGGTCTCCGCCACCATTCCCCATTCTGGTATTATAGACAAGCTCACCAGCCTGAACATAAACCCCTATATCACAAGATGGTTTGCTAATTGGCTCACGGACAGAACCCACATAGTGGGAGTTGTGGGAGCTAGGTCTGACTCTAAACCGGTTACAAGTGGCATTCCCCAGGCCTCAGTCCTACGACTCCTCCTGCTTGGCATATACTTATCAGAGGTACAGGCAAGCACAGGAGGACCATGGCTGAAAGTTCGCAGACAACTGCAAACTAGGGGCTATAATTGACTCTCCGGCTGACACAGACATCCTCCAAAAGGGTCTCACTGAGATGGATACCTACTGAACAGATTGTTGCGAGGAAAATCAACTGATAAAATACATAACTGTGCTATCTTCTCAGGCAACAATGAGGAAACACAGTACGTGACGACCACCAAACCTTTAATTAAATACAACCAATAAAAAATTAATCTTTTACACACTTTTTGTAAGAGTTTAGCGCTTTCACCTATCCATAGTAGGCTTCATCAGAACTCGTTTGAAATAAAAACAAGCGCCGTTTTAAATAAACTTTTAGGCGCGAAATTGAGCCAGCTTAGTAACTGTTATTTAAAGTGCTACTGTGCTATTTAGTCAGTAGGACAACATTAAAAGGGTCCATAACAAATATAGTAGGAAACATATGCTGACATTTTACAATAATTATACATATCCAAACAGGTTAATACGTTCATATACAGAACAACAAAAAAATAGAATAAAATAGAATTGCACATTATTTAAAAGTTGATTCATTAATGAATATTATATTAAAAGTGTACATAATACATAAAAATAAAATGATAATGAAAATAATAAATAAAAAATAAAAAAAATATAACAGAATTTGACATATAATTAATAATAATGAAGGGCCTGTTATTTTGTCTTATCATTAATCGGGAAGAATTTGCAAGTTGGAAATGCCATATCTACCCATTAAATAATAATAACTATAAATATTACTAAATAATAATGTTAACCAATTAATGTGTGTTACTTATAAATATAAAAATCATTAAATGATTTAGTTAATGTATAGTGTAAATAACTGAATAAATATCAATAATAATGAATAATAATGAAAAATATAAAAATAATTGTGAGCTGTGTTAGTAATTTTTAAGAAAGTATTAAAATGAATAATATTATTAAACTAAAAATTGTTGTGCTAAAAAATTAGGAGGCGTATGAAAGTGTTAATGAGAGAATAGATTAATGAATAAAAATAACAATAAATGAATAAATAAGTAAATAAATATATATTAAATAGTATTATGTCTTAATTCATTTCATCAGTAAAGGCTTGATAGCAATGGTGTCATTTAATCCAGGTAACGTAGCAGCATCTGTGTGTAATTGCCACCATATTTCTCTGTAACTTAATATATCCTTTATGTTACCTCCTCTGAGATCAAACTTGATCTGTTCTAATATGGCAAATTTAAACTTGTGTTGATCACCATTGCTTTCTACGTGTCTATACAATGCGTTGTTCTTATCTTTCCTTTTAATACAATATGAATGGTCATAAATTCGTCTTTTGAATGCCCTCTCAGTTTTGCCTATATAATAGGCTGGACAAACATCGCATTTTGCTATATAGACAACGTTAGATGTATTACAATTGCCATTAACTGATCTAATTTTAGTCCCATTGCAATTGTCCAGAATTAATTCAGCATTACACATAATGAACCTGCACTGATTACAATTACCACATTTTCTGGTGGATTTGCACACTCCCCCTGCATCACTTCCATTGAGTGTAGAAATACCAGTTTCTAGAATTCTTTTCAAATTGTGTGTCATCTTGTAAACTATGTGGGGTCTTTCACCTAATATGTGAGATAGTTCAGGGTTGACTAAAAAAATATTCCAATGTTTGAACAATATTTCTTTGATTGTGTTAACAAATGGAGTAAATGGTAAAATACAAGCTAATTTATATTTACTTGTAGACATAGGTTCAGTCTCTTGTACCCTAGGAAGGCTAACACCTAAAATTGGAGAATATTTAGTATCTCTCTGAGAAATTACATATCCTTCAACATCTTTCAACATGATTTCATTATATTTCCTCTCTATAAACATGTTTTTGATGAAGTCGACCTCAGTTAACAAGTCCTCAAATCTAGAAGTCATCCTGGCTGCTCTAATGATTTGACCCTTGTAAATGTTACGAAGCATTCTCCTAGGATGATTACTATCATATTGTAGGTAGTCATTAGAGAAAGTGCTCTTTCTATATATGTTGGATTTGTAACCTTTTTCGTCTCGAGTTACGATAGTATCTAAGTATGGTAAGCCTTCTTTGCTTATTGAGTAGGTAAATTTCAAAAAACTACTACTGTCATTGAGGAAAGTTAAAAAATCATTTAATTCATCTAAATTACCCTTCCATAAAATGTAAATATCGTCCAAAAAACGGGAATAATGGGAAATATGTATAAAATGTTCACTTTTGAAAAGTATTTCTTCTTCCCAGTTCAACATAACAAGATTTGCATAAATTGGGGCGCAAGCTGACCCCATTGCCACTCCTTTACATTGTTTAAAATGCTCTCCTTCGAATATAATAAAATTATTCTCCAATACTAGGGACATACACTCCATAATCAAACATATCCTGTCCCAGTCAATGTTAGTGTGTTTCCTTATACTTTCACAAAACATCTCTAAGCCCTGTTTACTGGGTATACAGGAAAAAAGATCTATGACGTTCACTGTCACATAATAAAGGTTGCTCCCAGCAGTAGCCATAGGAAATTTGCGTAAGAAGTCCCAAGAGTCTTTTAATAGGTGGGGGATAACATTATATATATCCTTAAGCCAAACATCTACTAACTTGCCCAAAGGAAAAGTTTTTGCCTTACTGCCGGACACTATAGGTCTGAAAGGCGGGTTGGTTGGATCTTTATGTATTTTTGGAATACCCACCAAAGTCGCCATTTTTGGATATTGCACCTTTAAAAAATTGTATAAATCGTTGTTTATACGGTTGTCAATCCAAAATTCTTCTAAATACGAATTAATTCTCTGATAGGCAATGTTGATTTCATTCAGTGAAATCGTAGTGTAATTGCCTGTTTCCGTCAATATACTGTGCAATTTGGAACTATACTCCATTTGATCATAGATGACAATTCCCCCCTTTCCTTTGGGCAAGTTAGTAGATGTATGGCTTAGGGATATATATAATGTTATCCCCCACCTATTAAAAGACTCTTGGGACTTCTTACGCAAATTTCCTATGGCTACTGCTGGGAGCAACCTTTATTATGTGACAGTGGACGTCATAGATCTTTTTTCCTGTATACCCAGTAAACAGGGCTTAGAGATGTTTTGTGAAAGTATAAGGAAACACACTAACATTGACTGGGACAGGATATGTTTGATTATGGAGTGTATGTCCCTAGTATTGGAGAATAATTTTATTATAATCGAAGGAGAGCATTTTAAACAATGTAAAGGAGTGGCAATGGGGTCAGCTTGCGCCCCAATTTATGCAAATCTTGTTATGTTGAACTGGGAAGAAGAAATACTTTTCAAAAGTGAACATTTTATACATATTTCCCATTATTCCCGTTTTTTGGACGATATTTACATTTTATGGAAGGGTAATTTAGATGAATTAAATGATTTTTTAACTTTCCTCAATGACAGTAGTAGTTTTTTGAAATTTACCTACTCAATAAGCAAAGAAGGCTTACCATACTTAGATACTATCGTAACTCGAGACGAAAAAGGTTACAAATCCAACATATATAGAAAGAGCACTTTCTCTAATGACTACCTACAATATGATAGTAATCATCCTAGGAGAATGCTTCGTAACATTTACAAGGGTCAAATCATTAGAGCAGCCAGGATGACTTCTAGATTTGAGGACTTGTTAACTGAGGTCGACTTCATCAAAACATGTTTATAGAGAGGAAATATAATGAAATCATGTTGAAAGATGTTGAAGGATATGTAATTTCTCAGAGAGATACTAAATATTCTCCAATTTTAGGTGTTAGCCTTCCTAGGGTACAAGAGACTGAACCTATGTCTACAAGTAAATATAAATTAGCTTGTATTTTACCATTTACTCCATTTGTTAACACAATCAAAGAAATATTGTTCAAACATTGGAATATTTTTTTAGTCAACCCTGAACTATCTCACATATTAGGTGAAAGACCCCACATAGTTTACAAGATGACACACAATTTGAAAAGAATTCTAGAAACTGGTATTTCTACACTCAATGGAAGTGATGCAGGGGGAGTGTGCAAATCCACCAGAAAATGTGGTAATTGTAATCAGTGCAGGTTCATTATGTGTAATGCTAAATTAATTCTGGACAATTGCAATGGGACTAAAATTAGATCAGTTAATGGCAATTGTAATACATCTAACGTTGTCTATATAGCAAAATGCGATGTTTGTCCAGCCTATTATATAGGCAAAACTGAGAGGGCATTCAAAAGACAAATTTATGACCATTCATATTGTATTAAAAGGAAAGATAAGAACAACGCATTGTATAGACACGTAGAAAGCAATGGTGAGCAACACAAGTTTAAATTTGCCATATTAGAACAGATCAAGTTTGATCTCAGAGGAGGTAACATAAAGGATATATTAAGTTACAGAGAAATATGGTGGCAATTACACACAGATGCTGCTACGTTACCTGGATTAAATGACACCATTGCTATCAAGCCTTTACTGATGAAATGAATTAAGACATAATACTATTTAATATATATTTATTTACTTATTTATTCATTTATTGTTATTTTTATTCATTAATCTATTCTCTCATTAACACTTTCATACGCCTCCTAATTTTTTAGCACAACAATTTTTAGTTTAATAATATTATTCATTTTAATACTTTATTAAAAATTACTAACACAGCTCACAATTATTTTTATATTTTTCATTATTATTCATTATTATTGATATTTATACAGTTATTTACACTATACATTAACTAAATCATTTAATGATTTTTATATTTATAAGTAACACACATTAATTGGTTAACATTATTATTTAGTAATATTTATAGTTATTATTATTTAATGGGTAGATATGGCATTTCCAACTTGCAAATTCTTCCCGATTAATGATAAGACAAAATAACAGGCCCTTCATTATTATTAATTATATGTCAAATTCTGTTATATTTTTTTTATTTTTTTATTTATTATTTTCATTATCATTTTTATTTTTATGTATTATGTACACTTTTTAATATAATATTCATTAATGAATCAACTTTTAAATAATGTGCAATTCTATTTTATTCTATTTTTTTGTTGTTCTGTATATGAACGTATTAACCTGTTTGGATATGTATAATTATTGTAAAATGTCAGCATATGTTTCCTACTATATTTGTTATGGACCCTTTTAATGTTGTCCTACTTACTAAATAGCACAGTAGCACTTTAAATAACAGTTACTAAGCTGGCTCAATTTCGCGCCTAAAAGTTTATTTAAAACGGCGCTTGTTTTTATTTCAAACGAGTTCTGATGAAGCCTACTATGGATAGGTGAAAGCGCTAAACTCTTACAAAAAGTGTGTAAAAGATTAATTTTTTATTGGTTGTATTTAATTAAAGGTTTTGTGGTAGTCACGTACTGTGTTTCCTCATTGTTGCCTGAGAAGATAGCACAGTTACGTATTTTATGAGATGGATACCTGGTGTCAAAATCATGGCCTCAAGCTAAATGCCAAAAATTGCATAGTCATCCCCTTTGGAAAAATAAAGTACACACAAACTACCACATAGGTGGTAGCCCCCTAAATACGGAAAATATAAAAAGGGATCTGGGGACCCCAGTAGATAGCAGTCTCTCCTTTGATAATCACATTGCCAAAGTGGTTAGAAAATCCTTCTATGTGGCCCACCTAATCACAAAAGGGTTTGCATCCAGATCAAAAGAGGTCATTGTGCCCCTCTACTCATCACTCATCAGACCCATCATAGAGTATAATTCTCCATTTGAGATGTACATTACAAAACAGCTGGAAAGACCACAAAAGTACCTCACCAAGAGGATCACTGGCCTCAAACAGAGGCCCTATGCAGCTCGACTGAAGAAACTCCAGCTGTACTCGGTTGCATACCACCTACTCAGAGGTGATCTCTGTCTGACATACAAGGCCATGTCCAACCCAGAACTGATGGACATGCTCCACCTAAAGAAAACCTTATCTCCTCGAGCTACATGCTCTAGGGATCTAAATCTCACCACAACAATAAATAGGACGTGCTGGAGGGATAGATTCATGTTCCAGAAACTTCCCATGCTTTGGAACAAGATTCCAATCTACATTAGGAAGAGCTCCTCACTAACACTCTTCAAAAGAAACATTGACGAGTGGATGGGAAACAGAAAGTTTACCCGAGGGATCACTTCAGTGGATCTGCTGGACAGAGGCACAGGGAACTAATCTAAGGGGTCAGCGAAAGCCAACACATTCTGGCTAGGCTTATAAATGTCTTCAGGCAGATAGCCTAGTACCTACCTATGAACCTATGAACCTATGACTCTAAGCTGACCTGAAATATAAATAAAACAAAGTTTATACATATGGGGGTGAGCAAGATGATGGAAGACTTGGGGAATATTGAGGAAAATGAGAAGTGTTTATATTTGGGTATGGTGATATTATGATGATGATGGACATCCACAGTAGTTAGCTTGCTGCCTCACAGCAAGAGGTTCTCTGGTTAAATTCTCTGTTGGGGTGCCTTCTGTATGGAGTCTCTATATTCTCCCTGTGGTTGTTTGGGTTTCCTCCAGGTGCTCCGGTTTCCTCCCACATCCCGAAGACATGCTGAAGGTGGATTGGGAACTCTAAATTGGCCATAGGTGTGACTTTGTGCATGTGTGTGTCTTCTGTGGAAGGTTGGGCACCTGCCTGGCAACTCAACACTATAAAACTCCATTGCCAATCATTCTGCAGACCATTGTTCTGCTGTGGCAAACCCTAACAGGAAAAGCTGAAAGGAGAAGAAGAAGAAGAAGAAGATGATGATTTGATGATCAGGGGCAATAATTGTAAGGCATAATTAAAGCTAGCTTGACAGTTGACAGAATGGAAAGGGAATGAATTAATAAAGTGCTGCATTCTGTAGTCCAGGGTTTGATTCCTCAGTCTCCATTTTTCCATTTTGTGTCTCTGAGCAAGACTCTTACAATACTTACACATCAAACCTGTGCGTACTTGGTTTACTTGGTGAACAAATGCATAAAATAGAAAACATGGTGACTAGTAGGGGCAATAAAACTGAAATAATGGTCTTGTCTTTGGTATCATATGTGAAAAGGCAATGTTTGGCAGGGTAGGGAGAAGATGAAACTCAGGCTAGGGTCAAGGAGGAGTGTCTTCAATTTTTCATAGGATGGAAAGGGATCAAGAATGGGAAAGTATAGAATGCAGAGGCTCTGGGTTTGGTAGCTTCCAAACACTGGCAGGTATAAGACAGTGTTTACAGCTGACAGATGTTATTCAGTGATGACAAAACAAAAAATGGACTGTGCAAATAAAAAAGAGGTAAATGTTTTTGAGGAATGTGAGAAGGCTTACTTAAAGCTGATGAAGCAGAGATTGGTTATGGAATTTATAGCAAAATGCTGCAAGATAAACAAACAAAGATTGATGGAGTGTATGGGAATGAACTGACAGATATACTACAAAGGAGAGATGAAATAATGAGAGAGCTAAATTGAAGGGTGAGAGACCTGAAGGTAAGATGGCTAAACCTAGGGAGACTAACCCAGACAACAAAAAATTAAGCATACAAATAAATAAATGAAATTAAATATAGAAATTACAGTCTGCAATGTAATACACCCAGATACTAGAACTGAAATTAGTATACCAACAGGAGACTTCAATATGAAGTCTTACGAAAGGAGTACAGTCTCAGGAAAAAAAGTGTCAGGATTCTAGAAGTATAACAGCACACTATGAAAATGGTGACAAGCTAAATGAAGGAGATGAAGGGGTAGTGAGGACTGCTGTGTGTAAGCGTCAAGAAACAGAGAAAGGCAGGACAGGCAGCTGCTGTAAAGATATGATGGTTCACAAAAGGGAACAGAATAACGCAGAGCTGTATGGGAAAAAGCAGAGGGTTACAATGGCTGGAAAATAAGTGATCTTCCTTACAGAAGACAAATGACTTGTTTTTGTGGAACAGATCACATATGGATGATGGTAATATAATGCTTACCCATGCCTAGTGCAGTGTGCAGTGTGCAGTGCCCAGGCAAAGCCATTCATGTATAAACATACATTATCCTTGAACAAGCATGATAATGACTCAACAACAAATCAAACTGTCCTGACCACACTGAATACCACCTCAGGTAAGGGCCTCTCAACCTCTAGCCTTACTCTCTTTCAACTACTAACACCTCTTAAATTGATCTCCCCTGCCATGACACTCATTACCCAGAGCATTTCTATCATGATTTTTGTAAAATATGCATTTCTCTCATAATTCCAATTATCAATTAATTGTTACTGTAGAGTTACATATTGTTATGTATATTATTATGTTTTTTAAATACCATTTAAATACCATTGAATTGCTGCTTAGTTGGTGAAAAAACTTTTTACAGTGAACTGCTGCAGTTGCATTAGCAGCACAATGCTTGTTCTCAGTTTAGTTATTGAGTCATACTAGCCGCAAACTCATGTTTGTTTTATCATATTAAATGCTAACTGTTTTCGATTTGTATCTGTACTTAGTCATATTGCTTACACTAATTCTGCTATATTCTCTCTCACTATTTTATCTTATCTTCTCCTTTTGTAGTCCCTCTACCCTCTGCAGTATGAGACACCACCCCTCTAGAGGTTATACCCTCTTATCTCACAGTGCGTGGTTTCACCACCATAGCGCGAGAAATGTGACCCACCTAAGTCATACTGATGTATGTCTCAATTATACTGTCCTACTAGGTAGCTAATAGGGACTGCTAGGGACCCTCGGGCATATCTAATGACACTCTCTATTCTGCTGTTCACTTAAGATTATTTCTCCACCCTTAACCATCCTAAATATAGAGAACATAAGAAAAGAACCTGAGACAATAACTTAGACAGTCCTGCCCAACTTCACACCAGCTGCATTCATCAAGTGGTATACTTAACTCTATCCCTCCAGTCTATTCACTCAGTTACTGCTATTGTCCTGGTTTCTGCCTCTCCTTTAGTCCCTATCATACTATACACTGTCCTCCTTATAGTTTTCTATTCTCTCCCTATCATACATCACTTACCTGCTGATTCCAAGTTGGAGATTTATTTTGATTGCTTTTTCCAGTTTCTGCCAAACAGGCCTGATGGAGACCTGGTGCATGCCACTCCATTTGCCCTCCGCTTCGCTCTGGGCTCATTCTGCTCCCCTACCCTACCCCCATTCCAACCCACCTCAACCTTTCCTAGATTTATATTTCTGTAACTGCACCCCTTAGACCTCACACTCACTCACATCATTCCAGCCACACTCAGTTAGCTTACATTAATTAGATACACCCCTCCCATTACCTTTCTATACCAAGCTACACCCACCTATAAACTTCTACTCAACCAAAATGCCTACTACTAAATTCCTTCCTAAAACTAACAATGCCAAAATCATGCATCTCTCTACAAAATTCATTACCAGCCTGCATGTACTGACACCCACACTGCTTCTCTTAACTGTAGCAGTACATAACACCTCTTACCACTCCAACTTACATATGTCTGTCCCCTCCCACTCTAACTCTGTTAGCTACCAACCTACACTCACACCAGCAAACATCCCTATATGCAGATCCATCTTCAATAGTACATCCCTATTCCACTTTAAAGTTGTCCTTCTCTCTCACCCTAACATTTCCAGTATCTCTCTGCACTATAACAAACACTTACTCAAATTATTCAAAACTATACTCAACATTGCCTCCAAACTATCTCTTAGTGGAGACATTCACCCCAGCCCCAGCCAATCCTCTGTTCCATTTAGCTTATCTTTACAAACCAACATACAGACTCAAGCACTAGAACAATCCCTCCTAGGAATAAATCTGATATCTTTGTACTAAATATCAATATAAGCAGTATTAACAACAAAGTCCATGAATTACATGCTAACCTTGCCCTATACCTCCCCAGATATTGTAATTTTCACAGAAACTTGGCTAAAACTGGCCACACCCAACAATGAAATACTACTACCAGGATATAATATCATATCTAAAGACAGAATTGGTGAAAGAAGAGGATGCATTGCCCTACTCTTTAAAAAACACCTCTCCATAGATCCTGCAGATGACCAAACACTAAACCTCGACAAAGCTGAAGTTATATCTGCAAAATTAAGCTTAAACGCCAGAAAACATATATACATAGTGGGCCTCTATATGCCTCCTCGAGATAACATACAAACATTAGAAAACATACTACACCAGTGTAGTAGGGCATTACCACAGAAAACAATTATTATGGGTGATTTCAATATAGACTGGTTAGAATACAACTCCCCAAACCCCAAAAACTGCATAAACCTGCATGGTTTCACACAGTTTATCCAGTCACCCACTAGGTTTACCAAGCCATCCAAGAAACAATTCTCAGTAGACTGGATACTTGTAAATAGACCAGCACTGTATTCCTATTCTGGCTGTCTACCAGATAGTGTCAGTGACCATTACCCTACCTATTTACTCAGGAAACATGTCCCTCCTCCCAAGCAAACAACATTTAAACAATTAAGGAACAAGAAACACCTGAACCCAGTTAACCTTATAGATATACTCAAGCATTGCAATTGGATACCTCTAAAACGTCTATCACTACAAGAAGCAATTGATTACTTTAATTCTACCTTCCTATCCATACTAAATTCTCAGGCACCCACCATAAATATGTGTGTTAAATAAAATTATGCCCCATGGTTAACAAAAGAAATACACTCACTACTTAAATCCAGAGACAAGGCTTTGGTAACATGGAACAAATCTAAATCCCAACCAGCTCTCGAAAACTACCAGGAGCTTAAAAATAAGCAAAACAGAAAATAAAACAAGACAAAATAAATTACTACTCAGACATACAATCTAAACACTGTAATAACCCACATAAAGTCTGGTCAGCCATAAACAATATACTTCTACCGGGTAAAGATAGGACAACCCCTCCTTCTAGTACTAACACTTCCGACAATATTGTCACTCAATTCAACAAATATTTTACCGAAAATATATTAGCTCTGTCCAACAATCAAAACCCCTCACCTACTGCAGTTATCACAATATCTCCCAATATTAAATCCCCCTTCTCTCCGAAACCTGTATCCACAGATACTATCAAAAGATTGCTTAAAAAAACTAAAACTGGTCACATTAGCTGCAGATAACTTACCTGCCAATTTCCTAAGGTTAACAGCAGATGGTATGGCATATCCTGTATCAATTCTTATCAACAGATCCATTGCAGAACAGCAAGTCCCTCCCATCTGGAAAACCTCTCACATAATACCACTCCACAAAGGCGGCTCTTCAACAGAACTCACTAACTACTGACCAATAGCAATATTATCTCCACTATCCAAAATTCTACAGAGGGTCATTCACATGCAAGTTTCTGAATATCTACAGGATAACAACCTATTAACCAACACCCAACATGTCTTTCAAGTATTCCATAGTACATCAACTGCTTTAACGGCATTCATCAACACTGTCAACTACCACAGGAGCAACAACAATTACATATCTTCTACCTTCCTGGACCTAACAAAAGCATCTGATATGGTTTCTCATAGTAAGCTTTTAAGCACCCTCTCAGAACTAAATTTCTGCCAAGCCACTTTGGCCTGGTTCCAGGACTATCTTACTGGATGCCAGCAAGCAGTTTCTTGGCAGCAAGCCTTATTTTCCCTTCTACCTGTAACACTAGACACTCCCAAAGGCTCAATCTTAGGTCCACTTCTATTTTCAATATTTACAAATAACCTATTTACTTCAATCCCACAAACATCTCACATTCAATATGCAGATGATTCGACAGTAGTCTGCGCAGCTCCCACTATCCAAGAGCTACATAGCTTAACACAACAATCTTTCTCAGCAGTCAAGACTTGGCTTATCAATGTCCAACTAATCCTAAACCCCCAAAAAAAAAACTTTTGATCTTCCATCCCTCTAAATCTGTCTCATCTACCAACACTTTCAACATCATTTCACTAAATAATACCATCATCTCCCCTTCTGCACACACCAAACTATTAGGAGTCAAAATTGACTGCAACTTAAAGTTTGACATGCACATCTCACAAACAGTCAAAAAAGTACATAAAAAATGAGGGACATTGTATATGAATAAACACTACTTCACAAAAAATGCAAAAGCTACTATTGCCCAATCCTACCTAATCTCCACCTTTCAGGTCTATATTATAGTATTGAAGTTTTTAAACTATAAATGCTATAATAAATGCTATAATATCAACCCATTTTTGTCAAAAATTCAAAATAGCAAAGCCACGGAACTTTGAAATCTTACCTAGGGTAAGATTTTGGTTGTCCATTCCATGGCTTTGCTATTTACTGTACTGTGTTGGGAAGGTTATGGACTAGAGTAAGGTAAGTATGTGAACAGAGGTTACGGACTGGGTTAAGGTAAGTGTGGGAACGGATCGGGGTAAGGTGAGTATGCGATAGGGACTTAGGGTTAGGGAGCGGGTAAGGTGAGTGTGCGATAGGGATTTTAGGGTTAGGGAGCGGGTAAGGTGAGTGTGCGGTAGTTAGGGGCTTTAGGGTTAGGGAGTGGGTAAGGTGAGTGTGTGGTAGTTAGGGACTTTAGGGTTAGGGAGCGAGTAAGGTGAGTGTGCGGTAGTTAGGGTCTTTAGGGTTAGGGTTGGGTTAAGGTGAGTGGATAGGTAGTAGTGTAGGGTTAGAATTATGTTTTTTTTTAAGTGTATGTGTGTGGTTTATTTATTTTGGTGTGCTTGTGTTGTGTGTTTGTGTTTCTGAGCAGCGAATTTTATCCCTGGGAAAAAATTTTTCTGTTCTGTATGTTCGATATTTTGTGGTTTAGATAGTTTAGGTACGATGAAATAGCGTTCGCTATTTAAATCGTACAACAGGGTAAAATAAATGCCCACCTTTCTGTATGCAGCGCCAATACTTACAAATCTAAGAAAATCAGAAAAAGTGGGGACATTATTTTGACTGTGTACAGATTAGCAGAGGAGCATAGAAGTGCTGAAGTATAAACAGAAGTTCAAATTTATATAGAGTCCCTTGACAGAAGACCTTCCCCCATTATGGTATGGTCTAATTAGGAGAAAAGGGGTACAGCACAGAGTCGAGCAAAGAAGTAGAGAAGGGGAAGTGTAGAACTTTGCTCCTTCTTGACAAACAAAGCTTCTCATTTTCTTGTATATATTTATAGTATTTCGGTTGCAAAAGGGGAAGTGTCTTATTTTCTACTCATACTTAATGTAGTCAGGTTTACATTTGCATTTTTGATTAAAATGTCCTGAAATTGTAATTATTACTGCATATTTTTATATGTACAGCATACATAGACTGCATGCATGTTTACTGAGAACAATAAAAGTTAAAAAAAATAGTTACGTTTTTTTTATCAGTGATGGGGATAAACCTATCCCCACCTACATATAGGAAGGATTCCCACTGCACCCCTAGACTTATAATCAATTCCAAGATGACAGTTTCTTGGGAAAAAGGAAGTGTTCCAATCACAGCAACAAAGGCTGACAGTTGTGAAAATATGTTATGGCTTTTAAATATCTTACTTTCTGCATTAGATACAATATTTCTGTCCTTAGTTTAAGTGGAAATTGACAGTTGCCAGACTAACTCAGCTGGTTAGTTATTCAAAAACTAAATAATTCATAACCTGCCTGAAGTAAAGTAATGTATTGAATGTTTGTACTTCTTAAAAATTCCATGCTAGGCTGCTGCCATATATTGATCTTCTAATTACAAATAAGTGTGATTTATTAATAAAATTATTCATTTAGACATTAATGTAAGAAGGAAGAATAGAACTACAAATGAATTCAAAGGGGTTTAATTTAAATGTCTCACTGAGTATAACTACCATCTGCAACATGTTTATGGCCATTATTTTGAAAACTATTATATTTTGTTTCTTTGGTTTGGGTTTACTCCACTGAAAATGTGATTATTGAAGAAGAGGGGACAGTTGCTTCAGTGGTTTTACAGTAAATGCTTTAACTATCATGCATTTGATTATTTAATATTCTTTACAATTAGCTTACCACTGGGAATATTCAGTGAGATCTTGTATATTCTTTTGATTTATGTACTGAATTCTTTTGCTGGGGTCTGTTTGACAGGCATTATTTGACCCCTTTACCAGTGCATTAAGTTTAACTAAGTTTAAGGGAAAGGTCATACATACACTTAGTCTCTGCACCAGTAAATATGGAAATATGCCTGACACATTCTAAAAAAAAAAAAAAAAACAAGCTTACATAAATACATTTTGTTGAACTTTTTTTCTTGTGGTTTTTGGTTTTATTAGGTTTCACAAGACAGTTGAGGAAGTTTGTGCAACATCATAGCTGCCAATCCATTTAGAACATTAGAGTATGAGTTAAATTTTTTTTTTTTTTTTTTGCAAAATGCTTTTATGGTCTATGTCAAAATAAGTGAAGCGTATTCTGGCTGACACAAATATAATTCATTGAAAACAGACGTGGCCCCCGTTGTAAAAACATTGTCATACGCATGTAAAGCTACACAGTGAAGTGAGTTTTGGTCTAGTTACATCACAGACTACCTCTCAGGGTGTGATATAAAATATCTGCTAATCCAATAAAATGTATCCCATCACCTCTGTGTTGTAGTACACCTCACACAGTAACATTCAGCATGGTCGATGAGTAGACAGGGAAAAGGAAGGAGGATGGTGTGCCCTACTAAGTGTGCCATTTAAAGTAGCAGTGCTTTTGTTGTTGCTGGTGACCGTAGTGTTCTTCTCATTTATTTATTTATTTATAAAAATTGTTACTTGCACCACTCTGTATGTGGTGTGTGTATTGTTCATTATGATGATGATCATCATCATACTGGATCTGGTCCTCACTAATATGGCAGAGTGCTGCACATACCCTACTGTAATGCCTTCCCTGGTAAGCTCAGACCACAAATTGGTCTCCTTTGAAATAAAAGTAAAACCTGGACCCCCAGCTAAACCGGGGATATTCAGGAACTATATTAAGGCTTAACTCCTACTATTAAGTGAGAACCTGGCAAAATTTCAAGCCCTTATAAACCCTGAAAACACTTCTGCCTACACAGAACTGTTCACAGAAACCCTGTTCAAGCATGTAAATAGCTGCATAGAGGCAGCTGTAACCACCAGGAAGAAGCACAGAACTAACTCAAAAAAACAAACCACCCTGGTGGAATCACAAAATCAATCATCTGTATAACAGGAGGAAGAAAATCATGACAAAAATTAGGAGATGTAGCACCCAGCAGGATAAAAGCACTCTAATTAAACTAATCAAACAACTCAGAGGCCAAATAAAGTCTATCAAGGCCAAATTTAAGGTAGGTTTGACCTCCCAGGCCAAGGACAACCACAAAGCATTCTTTAGCTATGTCCGCAACCTCAAAGGCAATACACAGTTGTGTGCAGAGTTCATTGTAAATGCAGCCACCTATACTGAGCCAAAAGATATAGCAAGCCTCCAGGCTGATAAATTCATTTCCAACTTTACTCCACTCTCCCCCTCAACCTTCCCTCAGGAAATAGCATCAAATATAACTCCCCCTACTATCACTAGGGAACAGGTCCTTAATGATCTCTCTAAGACCAAGAACACTGCATCAATGAGCCCAGACAATATCTCAGGATGCCTTCTAAATAGCATGTAACATGACCTATCAGGGCCTTTGGAATTACTATTTAACTGAAACCTCCAAACAGGATTCATGCCTCATGAATAGAGAAAGGCAACAGTCATCCCTCTGCACAAAAGTGGATCATCTACAGACCCTGGAAACTATAGACCCATAAGTCTCACTAGTCTTATATGTAAAGCCATGGAAAGAATTATCATGGAGATGATCAATAGAGATATAATAAACCTCTAGACACTGGACCCAACCCAGTTTGGTTTCGTAATGGGCAGATCATGCCTACTCAACCTGGTAGACTTCTTTGAGAAGGTCACCAAAGCAATGGATGAGGGCAAAATCATTCACACTGCCTACCTTGACCTGGCCAAGGCATTTAACACAATACCCCACTCAGGCATTGTTGACAAACTCAAGAGGTTAGGTACAAACCCTTATGTCACCCTGTGGATAACCAACTGGCTTACAGACAGGACCCAGGAAGTTAGAATGGAGGAGTCCACCTCTACAAAGAAGCCAGTCACAAGTGGAATCCCTCAGGGTTCAGCCCTTGGACTGCTCCTTTTTGGCATTTACTTCTCAGAAGTCAAGGCCAATGTCAGTGTTCTCTGGCTGAGTAAATTGCAGATGATTGCAAAGTAGGAGCTATCATTGAATCTCACACTGACACAAATGTTCTCTAGGAGGAGCTGACACAGACAAACAACTGGTGTCAGAGTAATGGACTAAACTAAATGCCAATAAATGCATAATAGTATCCTTTGGGAAGTCATCCATCCCTGGTAACTATCATATTGACAACACACCCCTTAGAGTTGACCCAGTAGTCAGGGACATAGGGACACACATAGTAATCTAGCCTTTAATCATCAGATGTCTACAGTGGTAGGAAATCATTCTATGTTGTGCAATGTATAAACAAAGGTATGGCATCTAAGTCCAAGGAAGTGATTATTCCACTGTATTCAGCATTCATCAGACCTATCACTGAGTACAATGCCCCCTTTGGTATGTACCTATATAGGCATATCCAACAACTGGAATGTCCACAGAGGTTCCTCACTAAAAGAATACAGGGCATAAGTAATATATCCTATGCAGATCGCCTCAAGGCCCTATCCCTGTATTCTGTCTCTTACAGGCTTTTGAGGGGAGATCTATGCCTGACATACAGGGCATTGTCAGATGCCACTCTGATGGACATCCTGCATATCCACAAAACAAACAGTACCAGAATTACCCATTCTAAAGACTTAAACCTTGCCTGTATATAAATAGGACCTGCTGGAGAGATAGACATGTATCCCAGAGGACTACTCCATCTATGGAACAGGCTCCCCATCCATGTGAAGCAGAGTTCCTCCCAAACCCAGATCAAGTGTACATTGGACAGTAGGATGGGTAACAGGAAATTCATCCCTGGTTTGGCACATATGTCTCTGATGCAAACCGGTAACCTGTAAATGGTTCATCTCCCAGGCCCATGTTTACACTTGTCAAGGGTATCAGAACTTGTCAGAGATTTGGGATGCATGGCTAGGCTTCAAAAGGCCCTTGTAGTCATTAGCCTAGTAAACACCTATGAACCTATATGATGATGATGCCCTTCTCCTGGAATTACAGCTTCTGACCTACTTTCTTTATGTGGTCAGTCCCAAGATTTGACTACAGAACATTTCAGTGTAATTTGTTTTCAAAATGCACAATACTTTCAGAAATGGGATGCCTGGATTTCAGACACCAAACTCAGTGCAATGGCCACCACGTTACATGTATCCCTACTGTATACAGAACATGTTGAAGACTAGGCTATTTTGTAGAAAACGTGAGGAGCTTACATATTAATTAAAACAGACAAGCTTCCTAAAGTGTAATGTAGAACAGAATATGTTTTCTGAGACAAACATTTTATGCACAGCATGGTATAACCCTTAAATGTCTGGCAAGGATTGTAAAAGTATTGAGTACTGAGATTAACAAATTCTACACATCACACCACAACCTGAAGGGGAAAAAAACAATAATGACATTTTGGAAGTTTTCATAAAATAAAATTTCAATGCATGAAAGAAACTTATTAGGCAGACAAAGGATCAGCTTACTTAGCATCCATAGTAAAACTTGCACTACCTAAGTCAGAAAAGAAAGGAAATGCGGCCATTGAATTGTCCAAAAAGTGTCTTCTGAGAAATCAAACACCAAGCAGACAATTCTAAGCTCTTTGTGATAAACAGTTTCAGATTTTTTTCACTAGCATGACCGCATTATACACAGCCACTGATACCATTATAACAATATGGATGATTCAAAACCAACAGGGTCTGTTTTGATTGATACAACATGAACATATGAAACAATAAATCATAACCTGCTGCTTAACAAACTTAGCAAATTTCATTTTGGTTCCAGTACAATAAGACAGATTCAAAATATTCCAAAACTGAACATTTCAAGTACCCATAGGAAGCTGCCTTTAGACTGATGACACTACTGGCATAGAAGGTCCACAGGAATCCATCATTGGTCTACTCTTATTTTTCCTATTCATCGATGAGATATCTGCTCCTCTGCTCCACCTCAGCTTGGTCCTTTATGCAGGTAATATCTTACTACTTGAATCAAGCAAGAACACCTTGACTCCTGAAGAGAACCTGTAATGTAGTTTTACAGATTTATGCCATTAGACAAATAAATATATGCTCCTTATCAATATCCTCCTGAATTCTTACATCATGATATGTGGCAAACAGCAAAGACTCCCTAAATCCCCAAATCTAATTATTACTGCTGCAGATAGCAACCCACCACTACTAGTAATAGAACAAAAGTACCTAGGGAATCATATTGGACTCGACTGTTTCATTAGTCAAGCAGACTGGCAATAATTTTAGAAAAAAACTCCACAAATATTAAAACTGTGCTATATAATTTCCCACCTTCTACTTAAAACTGATCATGGGATCACTCTTGTAACCTTATATTCCAGCTCAAAAATCAGGTAAAATACCAACTACAATAAACAAAATCTGCTAGTTTGCTTTTCATGCATAATCTCAAACTCATCACTAACAGCTTCTACAGTGGGTATATATAAACAACCGATCCACATTTCTTCTTAGCTGTCACATCTATAAGCTTCAACAAAACAGCAGATGCCCGTGGAACCCTTGCACGGCAAAACAAGTAAACGACAGTCAACAAAAAAGCCAGCAAGTGTTGGTAATACCCATGTCAAGAAATAACATTTATTAACCAGAGGGAGAAAAACCTCCCCTGCTGAAATACTGCTATAAGGCTACAAACAAGCAGTACATTCCAATAATATTGATTCAAACCGGTTTCGGCTCCACTGAGCCTTCTTCAGTGAAATACAAAATGGAAAAACAGAATATCACAGTGCACACATATATATAAGGATTGATTACAACCCATTATCCAATCCAAACAAAGAATTCATAATTGGTCATTGAGACCAGGTGCAAACAGAGCTCCAAGTTTAATAATCCATTTTTTCTCCTTAGAGCTAAGCAATTCCTGCCAGAACTGTTTGTCACTACATTTCCCTCTAATACAGTCAATGGCCACAAATTTATATGAAGCAGATACATGTTGCAAACAATGTTTATATAAGGCATTGCTAGTACGTTTCTTTTTGATGTCACTCAAATGCTCACAAATTCTAAGGCAAGGAGAAGTCTTTCCTACATAGAAAGCAGAACACGTGCAGGTCACCAAATAGATGACCCACTCAGTGTTACAATTAGCCCAAAACTTTATATCAAAACTTGTGAGGTATTTTTACTAGTAAATTCATAAGTACGTGAAACAGATACAAAATGAACAATGCCCACAGGAATGCATCCAACAATAGGTTTCCCTAAAATGGACGCTGAGTTGGTTCAGAAAAACGCCACTCTCTTAATGGCTCAATTTTGAACCAATGGTTTGTCCCCTCTTGAATGAGAAAGAACAATAATCTGGCAACATAGAACCAAGTTTTAAATCAGCTTTGAGGATGTTCCAATGTCTCTGTATAATGTTTTTGAAGCCTGGTATTTCGTCCATATGTGGTTACCAAGCGTAAGGTTTGCGACTGCTGACAATTGTCCTTATCCTTATATGTTAATAAATCCCCTATTCAAACTGGACAAATCTTTTGGCAACATGTATCGAACCTGGACGATAACCCTCTTAATGAATCTACAAGTCAGATCATCTTGGGCATCCATAAAGGATTCATGGCTAGAACAGATTCTCCTGGCTCTAAACTGAGATTCCGGTATATTCTGGATGACATGTTGTGGGTGGAAGCTGGTGGCATGTAGTATGGAATTAAATTCAGGAATTTCCTGAACATCCTAGAGGATAGAGTGTGATCTTGATTCTAGTGATTTCTACATCTAGAAATACTATCCTTGACTTATGATAAGTCAATTTAAATTCAATTCCCCATCGTGTTATTAAGATATTCAGAAATTCAGAGATATTGTTCATCAGCTTTCCACACCAACCAACAGTCATCCAAATCGACGCCATATATCCATCTCACATATATATATTGTGTGACATCATAAATTATAATCTCTTCAATGTATGCCATAAACAGATCAGCATAGATGGGTGCAAAGGGCGCACCATAGCAGTCACCCTACTTCTGCCAATAACAAAGATTCTGAAAATAGAAAACATTGCTAGATAGCACATATTCTGTAAGGCATACAGAAAGGTGTTAAACCAGATGGATATAGACCTGATCTAGCCAACCAATAATCAGCGCCAGACCAGCCAATGGGGATGTTGGTATAGAGAGGTGATGTCCAGGGTACATAATAACCAATGAGATTGAAGTTGGGAGTTATTAATATCCAAGAATTGTGTAGTGTCCTGGATCCTGGCTCTAATTTGACTCAATAAGCGGTTTCAGATAAAGAGTCAAATATTCTGAAAAGTGGTTCGTAAGGGACCCATGTCCAGAACTATTGTGCCCAGGTGGCTTGGCATGTTTGTGAATCTTGGGCAACAGATATAAATACTGTTTTGTGACCCAACCACTAGCTGCTCCTTCACTTCTTGAGTGATAATACCTTCATCCACTGCCTTTGTTAAAACCATCAATCTGGCACTTAAAGTGGACAGAAGGGTCCACTAACATCTGCCTATAATTGTGTCACCCAATTGTCTCATGGCTTCACCATCATAAGCCATTTTGTCCATGATCACTACCGCTCCTCCTTTGTCAGCTGGAATAATAACCAAATTCCTATTGGCAATCAACTCATCCAAACAACCTAATTCCTCAGTAGTCAAGTTATTGTAAGTGACTGGAAAGTCTTTAAGATGACAATGTATATCCCGTAGGACATTTTTTTGAAATACCCCTACCAAGTGATTCATAGGTGGAATAAAGGTCGATTTTTTGAATCTAAAATTGCCAACTGTGTCACCAGGCACATTGGAGACATTACTAGGCACATTGGAGACATTACTATCCACATTACTATCAAAAAACACCTTCAGATTTAATACACGACAAAAATTGGTAACATCCTGTGCCAGAGACTGTTCAGAGACAAAAAACCCTGGAACAAAATTGAGCCCTTTATTCAATACTTTAATTTGTACATTGGTTAAATCATAAGATGAAATATTATGAACATTAGAGTCTAGACCTATTGCTGTGTCATGATCTTCATTAATGTTTCCAAACTGTGTTTGGATTTTGTATTTCCTATGCTTCCGCCCCCCTCGTCGGTATCTAAATTGAGAGGGTGTGTCAAATTATCTCTTTTAGACATTGGTGGTCCCTCACATGAGTGTGAATCAGATTCTCCTTCAGTATTAGAGGAATAATCTTCCCCAGATGTCCCACTTGACAAACCAGTTTTGGTCTTGAGAATGGACCTAGGCCTTTTTCTTTTGGAGTAGATGCTCTTTTGTCATGTTTATAATCTTCCTGGGCAATCTGAAAGATACATTCTTGGAATTATCAAAAGGTTTCCCCCTATCATAATCACCCACATCACGAAGAAATTTTTTAATTTTCCTATCTTTAAGAGTGCTTTCAAGTTTAGATAAATCTGTGGTGAGTTTCTTAACCTGTGTAGCAAAGGAATCACAAGCTTCAAACTTGTTGGTCTCTGAACTTAAGACATCCAAATCCTTGATGCCCTGTTGTACCTTAGCCCCAAATCGGCAGGCATCAAGTGGGATGAGGCCAGCTGTTGAATATGACCATCCTGGATCAACTGGTCATCAATATCAGAGACCAAAGGTTGTATTTTGACCCTGAGACCCATTCAGTTGTTTTGTTATTATGCGTGAAATGCCAATGTGTGGCATTTACGCCTGTTCAAGGCATATCAACAAAACATATTACCCCACGGGGTCTCAGGGTCAAAATACAACCTTTGGTCTCTGATATTGATGACCAGTTGATCCAGGATTGGGGTCATATTCAACAGCTGGCCTCATCCCAATTTGTGGATGCCTTGGCCGATTTTTATGGGCGCAAGGTACAACAGGGCATCAAGGATTTGGATGTCTTAAGTTCAGAGACCAACAAGTTTGAAGCTTGTGATTCCTTTGCTACACAGGTTAAGAAACTCACCACAGATTTATCTAAACTTGAAAGCACTCTTAAAGATAGGAAAATTAAAAAATTTCTTCGTGATGTGGGTGATTATGATAGGGGGAAACCTTTTGATAATTCCAAGAATGTATCTTTCAGATTGCCCAGGGAAGATTATAAACATGACAAAAGAGCATCTACTCCAAAAAGAAAAAGGCCTAGGTCCATTCTCAAGACCAAAACTGGTTTGTCAAGTGGGACATCTGGGGAAGATTATTCCTCTAATACTGAAGGAGAATCTGATTCACACTCATGTGAGGGACCACCAATGTCTAAAAGAGATAATTTGACACACCCTCTCAATTTAGATACCGACGAGGGGGGCGGAAGCATAGGAAATACAAAATCCAAACACAGTTTGGAAACATTAATGAAGATCATGACACAGCAATAGGTCTAGACTCTAATGTTCATAATATTTCATCTTATGATTTAACCAATGTACAAATTAAAGTATTGAATAAAGGGCTCAATTTTGTTCCAGGGTTTTTTGTCTCTGAACAGTCTCTGGCACAGGATGTTACCAATTTTTGTCGTGTATTAAATCTGAAGGTGTTTTTTGATAGTAATGTGGATAGTAATGTCTCCAATGTGCCTGGTGACACAGTTGGCAATTTTAGATTCAAAAAATCGACCTTTATTCCACCTATGAATCACTTGGTAGGGGTATTTCAAAAAAATGTCCTACGGGATATACATTGTCATCTTAAAGACTTTCCAGTCACTTACAATAACTTGACTACTGAGGAATTAGGTTGTTTGGATGAGTTGATTGCCAATAGGAATTTGGTTATTATTCCAGCTGACAAAGGAGGAGCGGTAGTGATCATGGACAAAATGGCTTATGATGGTGAAGCCATGAGACAATTGGGTGACACACAATATTATAGGCAGATGTTAGTGGACCCTTCTGTCCACTTTAAGTGCCAGATTGATGGTTTTTTAACAAAGGCAGTGGATGAAGGTATTATCACTCAAGAAGTGAAGGAGCAGCTAGTGGTTGGGTCACCGAAAAAACAGTATTTATATCTGTTGCCCAAGATTCACAAACATGCCACCAAGCCACCTGGGCGACCAATAGTCTCTGGACATGGGTCCCTTACGGAACCACTTTCAGAATATTTGACTCTTTATCTGAAACCGCTATTGAGTCAAATTAGAGCCAGGATCCAGGACACTACACAATTCTTGGATATTATTAATAACTCCCAACTTCAATCTCATTGGTTATTATGTACCCTGGACATCACCTCTCTCTATACCAACATTCCCCATTGGGCGGGTCTACAAGCGTTGGATTATTGGTTGGCTAGATCAGGTCTATATCCATCTGGATTTAACACCTTTCTTGTATGCCTTACAGAATATGTGCTATCTAGCAATGTTTTCTATTTTCAGAATCTTTGTTATTGGCAGAAGCAGGGCACTGCTATGGGTGCGTCTTTTGCACCCATCTATGCTGATCTGTTTATGGCATACATTGAAGAGATTATAATTTATGATGTGTCACACAATATATATATGTGTGAGATGGATATATGGCCGGTATTTGGATGACTGTTGGTTGGTGTGGAAAGCTGATGAACAATATCTCTTGGAATTTCTTGAATATCTTAATAACAACGTATGGGGAATTGAATTTAAATTGACTTATCATAAGTCAAGGATAGTATTTCTAGATGTAGAAATCACTAGGAATCAAGATCACACTCTATCCTCTAGGATGTTCAGGAAATTCCCTGAATTTAATTCCATACTACATGCCACCAGCTTCCACCCACAACATGTCATCCAGAATATACCGAAATCTCAGTTTCTTAGAGCCAGGAGAATCTGTTCTAGCCATGAATCCTTTATGGATGCCCAAGATGATCTGACTTGTAGATTCATTAAGAGGGGTTATCGTCCAGGTTCGATACATGTTGCCAAAAGATTTGTGTCCAGTTTGAATAGGGAGGATTTATTAATATATAAGGATAAGGACAATTGTCAGCAGTCGCAACCCTTACGTTTGGTAACCACATATGGACGCAATACACCAGGCTTCAAAAACATTATACAGAGACATTGGAACATCCTCAAAGCTGATTTAAAACTTGGTTCTATGTTGCCAGATTATTGTTCTTTCTCATTCAAGAGGGGACAAACCATTGGTTCAAAATTGAGCCATTACAAGAGAGTGGGCGTTGGTTTTTCTGAACCAACTCAGCGGTCCATTTTAGGGAAACCTATTGTTGGATGCATTCCCTGTGGGCATTGTTCATTTTGTATTCGTGTTTCACGTACTTATGAATTTACTAGTAAAAATACCTCACAAGTTTTTGATATAAAGTTTTGGGCTAATTGTAACACTGAGTGGGTCATCTATTTGGTGACCTGCACGTGTTCTGCTTTCTATGTAGGAAAGACTTCTCGAGCTTTCCGTCTTAGAATTTGTGAGCATTTGAGTGACATCAAAAAGAAACGTACTAGCAATGCCTTATATAAACATTGTTTGCAACATGTATCTGCTTCATATAAATTTGTGGCCATTGACTGTATTAGAGGGAAATGTAGTGACAAACAGTTCTGGCAGGAATTGCTTAGCTCTAAGGAGAAAAAATGGATTATTAAACTTGGAGCTCTGTTTGCACCTGGTCTCAATGACCAATTATGAATTCTTTGTTTGGATTGGATAATGGGTTGTAATCAATCCTTATATATATGTGTGCACTGTGATATTCTGTTTTTCCATTTTGTATTTCACTGAAGAAGGCTCAGTGGAGCCGAAACCGGTTTGAATCAATATTATTGGAATGTACTGCTTGTTTGTAGCCTTATAGCAGTATTTCAGCAGGGGAGGTTTTTCTCCCTCTGGTTAATAAATGTTATTTCTTGACATGGGTATTACCAACACTTGCTGGCTTTTTTGTTGACTGACATCTATAAGCTTTCAGAAGTTCGATCTTATGGTCTCAACCATAAGAAATTTGAACTTGTGAAAGGTCAAAATTTAGAATTAGACATACATATATATATATATATATATATATATATATATGGATCCGGTATGAATAGCTGAAATAACGTTTTGCCGAAAGAAAATCAGAAGGGACTAATTCTCTAAATGCCCATTACGCCGATAAAAACACTTTGCCGTATGTCAGTTAGCCGAAAAACCACATTGCCGAAAATGTAGGCGAGCATAACTACACGCAGTTTTGACCCATAAAATATTAAATAAAATCACTGCAGACTACTCCACAAACATATACGCAGACATGAACACAGAACAAAACAGTGCACTTGAAGAAAATAGTACTGTCAGTCGTCATGTACGAAACATAAATATCCTTAAAACCTTCAGGTAAGGAACATAAATATCCTTAACTTCATTCCACACAACTAGTGGTGCTAGCACTGCTACATGTAAACAAAATCCTCTGTAATGCCATTGGAAATGCGTAGCAATACTTCAACTTGTTCAAAAAGTAGTTGTTCAAAAAGTAGTGCACCATCAACAAACCATAACTACTGTATTGCAGCAGATATATGGAAACATGCTCATATCTGTAATAACGTCGCAATTGCACTGACCTATTCTAAGTTTGAATACTCCCTTCTGTTGTCAAATATACACTGGAACCATTCCTGCCTCTGAATCAGCTTACGCTTCTTCGGTGATGGAGGGCAAGCAGCTACTATTCGCATTCTATGTTCATCCACTCTGTTTTGTTCACACACGATACATGACATGATAACGTACAAATCCGTGAGGTATCTGCCTACCAAGCACTTGAACCGTCTGTGTCACGCTTCCACTGTATTTTGAGTCCTAGGCAAGCACATCTCATTCAGACAAGAAATGTTCCAAAATGATATAGGGAACAATGGTGGGGAACGTATAGCACTACATTTTCGAATGGTAAACTTTCTGGGCCTTCCAAAAATGTACCATTTACTAAAGTACCACAATAAATCTTTCCCTTCAACTGGAAACTCTGCTTTCAACATGTGAAAGGTGTTTATTACTTCACCCTCTTTCAGGAATGCAAGGGCAGTGAGTTTCTTTACAGACAACTGAAACAGAATGTTACTATTGTACAGGGAACTTAACCCTAGTGAATGCACCTTGCACCATAAATTCTGGCCAAAGTGGAAGAAACAGCCCTTGTTAATCACACCACTAAAGTTCATTCTCAGACTCTTTATGGCGGCCACCTCGAAATCACAAAGCACGTATTTACAGCACACATCATTGCTGCTGGAGTCTAGAAATTCAAACAAAGACTGCCTCATAAAATGATGTGCCTTCAATGACTTTTTAGTCATTAAACAGTACACCAATGGCACAGACCTGGTATATGCACCATACTTACTTAATGAAGGCATGAATAGTGTAAAGTTGCCTACAAATAGACCCCTTAGTTATGTATGTCCCATCCATAAGCCATAATACAGCTTTACTAAGGTCCAATAGATTTTTGGTTGTAGTAAACATAACTATCACATTCTCCTCACTCGAGTCAGTCATCCTCTTCATAATGAACTGTCCTACTTTTAATGGGAAGTCACATACATTTAGATTTTGTACAGTTAAGGAAACGCAACTGCTGCGAGCATGTGGTTTTCTGCAAACTCATTGCACTTGCTTTATAAGACATGTCCTACTCGTAATGTTGCAGCACACTCTATGGAGGAAGACGCAATAGCGTCATCTACAACTACACAGGGGGTGTCCCTAGATAAGGCAGCCTTTTGCTTGATAGCAGAACACACAGCATATTTCTCAACCTCAGCTGGGTCTCCAGAATGGTTATAACCCACAGACTTCAATAACTCTTCACCAGCCGTAACGGTTGTGGTTACAGTCTTCCCTTTACACTCTTTAGTGTTTGTACTTACACACCCAATAGCTTTTGTACTTTTATTTAGATGATACATGAATCCTACCACTGTTAACATGTTTTTACCTTTTAGGAATTTCTCAGTTGCATAAACACTTATGATAGTTCCGGGAGGCTCATTCATGACGTTCACCACGTTCGCCATAATTTACCAGTGGTACAATGTATGATTTGCTACAGACACTGTAGGTTTACATAGCGCTAGTGCTGGAACTCTGCTGGAACTCATTTTCAGACACTTGTCGGCTAACTGACGTTCGGCAAAGTGTTTTTTCGGCATAAAGGGCATTCGGAGAATTAGTCCCTTCTAATTTTCTTTTGGCAAAACGTTCTTTCAGCTATTCATACTGGATCCATATATATATATATATATATATATATATATATATATATATATATATACATATATATATTAAAGAAAATATTAATTCAGCTATTATTTTAATAGCTCAGAGGCAGCAATAACTGGAGTCAGTATATCTTCTAGTAAGAACAAGATAAACATTTAAACGTTGTTGGCTTCTATAGAAGCCCATATCTGAAAGGAGATGTTGTTGAGATATCTTCCTTATCCTTGAACCATGGTTTAAGTAAAATTGTAGTACATTGGGAGACATTGATATCTAATGAATTAATAGATAATAATATGGGAGGTGCTTCTATTAAATAAGAATTGCAGGTTGTGAGCTCCTCTAGCTGACCATATAATATCTTGGATAATATCTATGTTAATAATGTCACCTTGTTACTACATATATACAAACAGTGAACAAAGAAATGCTGACAGCCTTGGTTTGTGTTTGGAAGTATCAGTGTTTGCCAGCAGGAAGCTATGCCACATTGGGTCTATATCATGTGTTCAAAGTTTTATAACTTCAAACATTAAAATTTCGAATTTAAATGTTCAGAGTTATAAAACTTCGAACATATGTAAAAAAAAAAAAAAAAACACAAACCCAAAACTAATAGCTATAGGCAGGGGGCAAGCCCCCCTGCACCCCCCACCCCCCGCTCTTTAAATATACCAACTCCGAGACCGCACTACAGTGCAGTAAGGGAAATCTTCCCTTTACCACACTATAGTGCAGTCTCGGAGTTGGTATAGCCCCCCCCCCCCCGCCTACACTAGTCAGGTAAGTTCTGTTTGTTTGTTTTATATTATATGTTCAATGTTTGAAACTTCGAACATTTAAATTTGATTATTTAACGTTCAAAGTTTTCAAACTTCGAACATATAATATAGATCCTGCCACATTATCTCAAATAAAAGAAAACTTTATATCAGGATAACAATAAAATGACTCTGGAAAACAATACATGCTGTGGTATGTTACAGTGTTATCCTTAATTGTTCAGGACTGCTGTTGATGTTTTACTGAAAAAAAAATGTATCACTTAATAATTTGCTACTTGCCATCAGAAGCTTCAGCGGGTTTGAAATTAATAAGCCTCCTCTCTGGAGTAGGTCTATTCAAAAAAATAGATAGGTTCATAAGTGTGTACTAGGCTCATGACTCACTGTGGCCTTTTTAAGTCTAGCCATGCCTCCCAAATGCATAACATGTTCTGGTACCCTTGATAGTTGTAAGCAGTGGTTTTGGAGATGAAACATTTACAGTCTGTCTGTGTCCCCTGGAGATACAGATACCAAATCAAGGATGAATTTCCTATTCCCCATTCAGTTGTCCAAGTTGCACTTGAATTGGGTTAGGGAGGAGCTCTTCTTCACATGAATGGGGAGCTTGTTCCAGAGAAGAGGTAATCTCTGGGATACATACATGCCTGTTCAGCAGGCCCTATTTATATTGCAGGCAATCTTTAAGTCTTTTAGAATGAGTACTTTTGGTGCTATTTGTTTTGTGGATATGCAGAAGGTCCATCAGGGTGGGGTCTGACAATGCCTTGCATACTAAGCATAAATCTCAGAATGCAGGGATATGGCCTTGAAGTGGTCTGCATGGGACATGTTATTTACCCCTGTATTCTTTTAGTGAGGAACCTCTGTGGACATTCCAATTGCTGGTTGTGCTGGTTAGATACCTACCAAAGGGGCATATTGTACTCAATGATAAGTCTGATGAATGGCTGAATACAGTGAAACAATAACCTCCATGGACCAAGATCCTATACATTTGTTTATAAGTTGTACTGCATAGAATCATTTCCTTTCTACCATAGACACATGATAGTCAAAGGCTAGACTACTGTTTGCATGTGTCCCCAAGTCCCTGACTACTAGATTAACTATTAGTGGTATCATTATCAGAGATACTAGTAGAGGCTGACTTCCCAAAGGATACTATTATGCATTTCTTGACATTTAGTTTCAGTCCATGGCTCTGACACCAGTTATTTGCCTGTGTGAGCCTTTATTGAACATTAGTCGCAGTGGGTGATTTTATGACTATTTCTATTTTGAAATTGGCGGGAAATCTGGTCAGTCAGAGGCCCTTGATGTTGGACTTGACTTCAAAGAAGTAACTGCCAAAAAGTAATGTTCCCAGGACCAATCCCTGAGGGACTCCGCTGGTGACTGGCCTCATTGCAGAGGTGGGCTCCCCAATTCTAACTTCCTGTGTTCAGTCTGTGAGCCTGCTGGCTATCCACCTGGTGACAAAATGGTATATACCTAATCTCCTGAGTTTTTCAACAATGCGCAATTGGGGTAATGTGTCAAATGCCTTGTCCAGGTCAAGGTAGGCAGTGTGAACCATTTTGCCCTCATCCATTGTTTTAGTGACCTTCTCAAAGAAGTCCACCAGGTTGAGTAGGCATGACCTGCCTTTGACTTAACCAAACTGGGTTGGGTCCAATGTCTGAAGGTTTCATATCTCATTATTGATCATATCCATAAAAATTTATTTCATGACTTTGCATATGAGACTAGTGACACTTATGGAGATATAGTTTTCAGGGTCTGTAGATGGCCAACCTTTGTGCAGAGGGATGATGGCTGCTGTTATCCATTCATGAGTCACTACAAGTTATTTGTGAGGCTACAATTAAATAGTTATTCCAGAGGGCCTGATAGGTCGTGTTTCATGGTATTTCGAAGGCAGCCTGGAATACTGTTAGCATCCATGGATGCAGTGTTCTTGACCTTAGAGAGAGCATTGAGGACTTGTTCCCTAGTGATAGTAGGGGGAGTTATATTTGATGCTATTTCCTAAGGGGTGGCTGGGGGTGATGGGTAAACTTCGAGCTGACTTTGTCTGCCAGCTGGTTTGCTATATCTTCTGGCTCATTATAGGTGGTTCCATTAACAATGAGCTCTGCACAAAATTGTGTATTCCCTTTGAGGTTGTGGACATTGCTAAATAATGCATTGTGGTTGTTCTTGTCCTGTGAGGTCAAATTTACCTCAAATCTGGCTTTGGTAGACTTTATTTGTTCTCTGATCTTTTTGTTTAGTTTGATGAGAGCACTTTTATCCTGCTGGGTGATACACCTCCTAATTTTTGCCATATTTTTTTTTCTTTCGGTTATACAGCTTATTGATGTGATTCCACCAGGGTGGCTTGTTATTTGAGTTAATTGTGTGCTTATTCCTTGTGGGGGGTTACAGCTGACTGTATGCAGCTATTAATATGATTATATAGTTTCTATGAACAGTTCCACATAGGCAGGAGTGTTTTCAGGGTTTAGAAGGACTTGAAAATTTGCCAAGTACTCACTTTTATAGTAGTTTCTGACCATTCCAGTGTAAGCTAGGGTTCTGGGTTTTATTTTTACTTCAAAGAAGACCATTTTGTGGTATGATCTCACCAGAAAGGAGATTACCTTAGGGGGTGTGCAGTACTCTCCCATATCTAGTACATTTGCATCTCTGGTTGGCATATTGACAGTCTGCACCAGGGAGTTTGTGTTTACAAAACCTAAGAATCTTTGGGCCTGCACCTTTGTTACTGTATATAATTCATAGTGGAAAAAGTAAAGTCATCCATGAATATTTATTTATTTTTATTTGTTTATTGGGTTGGATGGTAAGTGTTTTCAGTAAGGTTAAATACATGCTATATGTTTTCTAGGTCATAGAGGGGGACCTGTAGTTTGCAAGGAAACGGTATGGAATTTTTCCTATGGTGATCCAAATGTGGAAAAGCTCAATTTCATTGTCCTGTGTGACTAGTCTTGATGTATATTTGTTTTTGATGTAAATTGAGACACCTCCATCTTTAGTTCCTGCCTGTGTAGTAGCTCGTCTAAATGTCTGAAAGGAATTATAGCATTGGACCACCAAGGGGCTCTCTGAGGATTTAAACCATGTCTCAGTGACTGCACAGATGTCAACATTCTCTAGTATGAGAAGAGATTGCAGGGAGTGGAGTTTCCTGTTTCATCTTCTATCATTGAGAGGTAGCATATTTAGATTTTCTTGGTTTTGATTCTATGTCGGAAGTATTTTTAGTTTGTAATTGCCTAAAACAGGCACTATGGGGGAGGACAATGTTTTAGTTAATATTTGTAAGCATAGAGGGGCGATATGCAGACCATCCCTGGCAAAACAGTGTGGTCTCCAGCCATGGTGAACTCCTTAGAATGACACCAGAAACTAAGCCAATAATTAAAGTCAGTCATTTTCTGCTCATATTGTGGCATCATCCTTGGAGAAGGTATAATGCTGCACAATGCTGGGCTCAGACCAGCTGGGGATACATATTCCAAGAGCTCCATGATGTCTCTCTTCATATAGTCTAGGGAGGTATATCTCAGGTCTCTTGCACCCACATAGACTATGATTTAGTTATACTGGTAATTGTGGTCCAATGACATGAGTTCATGCATAATATGGCAGAGCCTGGCCTCTGATACGCAACTGGCCATGATGTTCTCCTTATTCAGCCTGGTGGAAAGGACATCAGTGTGTCACACAATGGAATCTTCAGTGTCCAGAATGTTGGTCTGTATGGTAGCTTGCCTTATGGCTTAGAAGTAGAGGCTCCATGAGATATGGTTGTGTGTCGATGTGGTTGTTGGTTTAAAAGAGTGCTCTGGGGTTGCTGAAGGCATTTGTTATGTATGCTTTGTCTAGGAGGTCTTTGGGGTTTACAAAGGATACATTTAAGTGACTCAGCATATGTAGGTCTATATGTCTGCTTCGTGCTGTGTGTTTTGAGTGCAACGTGTATACTACCGACAACCTGAATGGCACCAGGAGTGCTTTTATGTGAGTTTTGCCTCCAGCAACATTATGTAAATACATCTCTCACATACCTTATCAGTTTGTTTGAGAATTAGCTGGTTTTCAGTAATCATGAGGCATACTAACCTGCACTCCTTCAAAACCTCTGTAAAAGAATATTTCAACAAAACTTGGATTTGTTCATGTATGAGCCCAGGCTTTTTTTACCTTGACTCTCTCTTTCCCCACTACTAACTAACCCTGCCCTGCTTTCCTCTACACATACTCTTCTGAGGTTACACTCATACCTTTTCCACATCTATTCCTTCTATTACACCCTACCCTTCTCTACTTGTAATATTCTATGCCTTCACCAGTATAATCTGTTAACATATTTCATGACCTCTAGAATATTAATAATCGCTATCATGATTACCGATTATGTAAATAATGATGCATCTTCCTATTATCAGGCTTTCCATAAGATTTGTCCTTAACACTGTGACTTTATTATGTCTGTTGAGTTTTTTATTCTGACAAACTAATGTGTAGTTTTTCAAATTTTGTGCTTGAATGTTATGATTTTATTATGTCTGTTAAGTTTTCATTCTGACAAACTAATGCATTTTTTCATATTTGTGCTCAAATGTTATGACTTTGTTATGTCTGTCTAGTTTTTCATTCTACCAAAGAAAACAATTTGAGACTATACGCTGTTTCAGCTAAGTAAAACAGTATGAGTGAAACTGGACCCGGTCAAGTGGAAGAAAACTTTAATGTAACATACGCTATACTAAAAACATTGGTTAAGCGCTTTCATCTGTATAATACAGACTTCATCAGAACACCAGTTCAGTGCATCCATTAACAAGTTTAAAAACTTTTTGGTGCCAAACAAACTGTGTGAATACTCTCATTTAAAGAGCCAGTATGTAACAATTACAAAAAAATATATAAGTGCTTGACAAATAACAATCTAACAATTCAATCCACCTAAATAAAAACATATATAAATAGATAAATCTAAAATATTTAAAATTGTTTTATGGTCTCAGCTAATAATCTTACAAGAGTTGTAATACTGGTTTAATAGTAATAAACTCATTTATACCCGGAGATTTTGTGGCATTTGTTAACATTTGCCAAAAGCTTTCCCTTTTGCTTAACTGTGCCTTATAATTACCCCCCCCCGAGGTGAAATATGTACTTGATCTATTATTGCAAATTTAAACATATGTGTCTCACCATACCTATTTATGTGCCTATATAAGGCATTTTTTGTATCCTTAACATTGATCTTGTATAAATGTTCGTAAATACGCTTCTTAAGCTGTCTCTCTGTTTTTCCTATATAAAAGGCGGTACATGAACTGCACTTAGCTAAATAAACTATATTTTTACTGTTACAATTTCCCTTTTTAAAAACCATATATGTCTTATTAATATCATCCAGTCTAATCCCTACTGCTTCATTAATAGCAAAACATTGTTTACACAACCCACATTTTTTGGTATGTGTATTAATAACCTTAACATTATCAGTCGTTCTATTTAATAAATTTTTAATATTCATACCCATTTTGAACACAAAACTAGGTTCCTTACCAATTACACTCAATAATTCATCATCCATTACCAAATTATTCCAATGCTTTTTTATAATATTTTTAACATCTATCACAAATGGGGAATATGTTAATACACACACTCTATTAAAATCTTTTTGTTCAATATTTCTCCCACTTAATATATTAAATTCCTCATTACCAAGTATAGGAGGGTATTTTTTACCCCATTCTTTAATGACATAATCTGATATATCATCTAATAAAGCCAGAGGATATCCTCTATTTATAAACATAGTTCTTATATTGTTAATTTCACCTTTCATTTTATTATAATCTGAGGTCATTCTGGCTACTCGTATACATTGACCTTTATAGATGTTTTTAAGTATATGTCTAGGATGATTACTAGTGTAGTCAAGGTAACCATTCGAGAATGTCTCCTTTCTAAATATTTCTGACTGAAAGCCTGTTTCAGTATGGCTCACATAAGTATCTAAATAAGCAATACTTCATGTTTAATATTATGGGTGAATTTCAGGAAGTCACTGGTGGTATTTATGTATTCCAAAAACTCAGTAAGAATATCCATGGGTCCATCCCATAATAGGAACATATCATCCAAAAATATTGTGTAGTATGTAACATATTGGAAATAACCACTATTAATTAGGTGCTGGTTCTCCCATTCAAGCATTACTAAATTAGCAAAAATAGGGGCACAAGAAGCACCCATGGCCACCCCTCTTGTTTGTTTATAATACTCACCCTCAAAGTAAATATAATTATATTCCAAACCAGACTCATCATATCAGTTATTAGATTAATATGATCCCAAATGAAATGGGAGTATTTCCTCAGACTCTCAAAAAATAATTCCAATCCCTGTTCCTTAGGAATACACGAAAATAAATCTACAACATCAATAGTGGCATATATCAAATTACTTTTCCATTTATTCCTAGTTAGCTGGGACAGGAACATCCATGAATCCTTGACTACATGTGAGGTATTTTGATAAATATGTTTAACCCATCTATCAATGGCAACTCCTATATTAAAAGTCTTAGACCTGCTTCCTGATATAATAGGTCTAAATGGTGGGTTGTAAATATTCTTATATATATATCTATAAAGGTCAATGTATACGAGTAGCGAGAATGACCTCAGATTATAAAGGGAAATTGTAACAGTAAAAATATAGTTTATTTAGCTAAGTGCAGTTCATGTACAGCCTTTTATATAGGAAAAACAGAGAGACAGCTTAAGAAGCGTATTTATGAACATTTATACAAGATCAATGTTAAGGATACAAAAAATGCCTTATATAGGCACATAAATAGGTATGGTGAGACACATATGTTTAAATTTGCAATAATAGATCAAGTACATATTTCACCTCGGGGGGTAATTATAAGGCACAGTTAAGCAAAAGGGAAAGCTTTTGGCAAATGTTAACAAATGCCACAAAATCTCTGGGTATAAATGAGTTTATTACTATTAAACCAGTATTACAACTCTTGTAAGATTATTAGCTGAGACCATAAAACAATTTTAAATATTTTAGATTTATCTATTTATATATGTTTTTATTTAGGTGGATTGAATTGTTAGATTGTTATTTGTCAAGCACTTATATATTTTTTGTAATTGTTACATACTGGCTCTTTAAATGAGAGTATTCACACAGTTTGGCGGCAAAAAGTTTTTAAATTTGTTAATGGATGCACTGAATTGGTGTTCTGATGAAGTCTGTATTATACAGATGAAAGCGCTTAACCGATGTTTTTAGTATAGCGTATGTTACATTAAAGTTTTCTTCCACTTGACCGGGTCCAGTTTCACTCGTACTGTTTTACTTAGCTGAGACAGCGTATAGTCTCAAATTGTTTTCTTTGGTAGTTGTGTTAGTTTTTCATTCTGTTAATAATATCTTTTTGGAGCTTTTCTTCCTGGCCTCCCCTGAAAATGGGTACCTTATGACCCAGTTGGACTTTCCTGGTAAACAAATGCCTAATAAATGAATGAATGAATAAATGAATAAATACATTTCTGCATTGCCTCAAAATCCCCATATCAACCAAGCTGACAAACGAGATACTGGGAAAGATCATGTCCATGGCAACAGGTTGTTTTTTTTATTGATTAGATGTTTGCAGTGAGAATACAGAGTAAAGTCAGTACTATCTGGTTTGCAACTCTGGGGGCAGTGCTTGTCACTGCACAAACTAATCCTGTGAGCAACAAGATTTTGGAAAAATTTTAAGAGTGCTTTGACAGGAAAAAATGTTGACTAAATGTGCCTGCACATATAAAGGGCACTGCCAAACACTTGAGGGGAAACTACTCTTTGTAGACCTTGATGATTTATGGATGAAGTATTTAGCAGATATTCTGTCATTTGGTCAGACAGTAACTATTCAAGCAGTACATACTGAAAAGAAAGAATTAGGTTTGCCAAGAATAATGAATAGTAAGGATTCACCTAATTGGCTACTACCCGACCACTACTAGTAATGGTCTCAATTTAGCTTCACATTGCTGGGATGCAATGCCCCTTTGCTTCTTCGCTCTACACTTCTCACACCAGAAGCAAACCAGTAGCACTATTTCCAAAAGGAGAAGCAGGCCAGAGACTCGCTGTTGATGCAGTGGTCTGTAGGCTCACTGTGGGTTTTTGCTGGTAGATGCCTTGAATATCAGCTAGACAAATCTGTATTTATACTCTTCTGTCTTCTTTTCAATCAAACTGTCTTTCTTCTATTCCTCTTTTGCTTCTAAAATGTTACATCACCATTCTTCACCTCACCATTAACACTTAGTGATATATTACTATTATTCCACTGTCATTGGTGCACATAGTATGACTATATCCTATTGCTGTATAGTGTAGTTTAACCTGTATTTCTCTTCTCTTGCCAGTTTCCTGCACTCTAATTATTTCATACCATTTAATGAGATGCAGAATTCCTTAGCATATGTTTGTCACACAACTTGTAGCTACAGATATTCAGTGATACAAATGATTAAGAAGTAGTTTCTGCTAATATCAAATTCACAGTAACGTACGCAACTAAACATTGCTTGTGATTCCTTATTAGCCCTAGGAAATAATAGGAACCAATTTGTTTTCCAAATGCTACCAATGAGTTGAATTGATATTTTGCCAAATACTGCCACTGTAGGCAAACACAATATATCCAGTGAATAATTATGAAAGCAACTACTTAGAGCTGGTACTGAGCTGTACTGCACAGACACAATTGAGGTTACACTTGAATTATACAGACTGGTACAATGAATATTTAAGCACACAACCCAGAGATTGAATGTGAACTGTGAAATATGTGCCCACAGTGAGTTACAACATACCTCTCAACCTCTTAGTGCAAGAAATCTGGACAAAGCCTGATGTAATGGGGGGACAAAGGTCAAGAAATAGGGGCACATTTTAAATATTGCTCGTATAAACTTAGAAAGTTGCTAGAATAACAGGATTTGTGTTAGCACACATTTTCTGAAGGATATGAAGTCTGAAATGCAAATGCATGTCATTATTTAGTGACTTTAATTCTTAGATCATCTCAGTGATTTGCAAAAAACACAATTTTTATGAAGAACAGACCAAAAATATGAGGCAAAAATCTGGACATTCTGCAAAAATCTGTACAGTTCAGAGGTATGATTTACAAAGAACTGCATCCTGAAACATATTTCTTGTCCAGATTTTAGCTGTCAGAGACTCCTTTAGCCTGTTACTGGGTTTTTCATAAATTATTGCAAATGTGTCCAGAATTTGGAATTAAAGAAATACTGTTTTATGCACTACATTTTCATACATGAGAGGGTGGTATTTTGGTATGTGAAGGTACTTGCCACAGTTATATCTCTTGCTAATACAATAATATATGATTTTGCAAAGTATTTTACAGTAGAATCTCTCAAACTTGCTTTCTATATAGTTAGGTTGCATGGTAACTAATGGTTTATATTATCACTGTAGAAAATGTTTTGATTATTAGTGGGAGAATCATAATAAAACACATATTGGCCTATATTATAGCATCTTTCTTCTTGATTTAAGCAGTTTTAAGTGGTAAGCAAAGTAAATTGTTTCAAATTACTTATTTGAGTTTTACAAGGGAAAATGACATAGTAGGTTATTGGTAATAGGCATGTCCAATTTTAACAGTATTTTTTACTCTGATGTTGCATTTAAATGTAAGCATGCAGGAACTCTTCACTCATCTGCAGCTGCATATTCAAATTATCATTCATCTGATCTTAGTAGCTTGTCAGGCACTGGCTCTCATTACTCAAAGATCTACTTGATTAAGATGATCTGGAAGTTTCTTTAATTACACAATTATCTCTTACTGTTTGTTGATCAAACAATATTTTTGACTAGAATATCAATGTAGTAGAGATTATGTTGGACTCTTTTATAAATCCTTAACAAATGAATATGATTGTAGAATTGACAACGATATACCAGGTAGCAAAATTTATTAAACAAAGAGTGTCCCACTCCTTCTCCTCTTTGCAATAGACAGCTACACCCAATTACTGCATAGTAACAGAGTTGAGGGGCACCTTTGCAAACATCTGCACTTGGATTATTTAGGACTTCTAGCAGCTACCCCAACAACACAGTTTTGTGACTACGGGGATAAATATAATGTGGTGTCTGCTCCCTTTTCAAAACTATTTCATTCACATTTTGTGAGTACTTCTTACCCCAAATGTTAACACTTCATCAAATTTTATTGACGGGAATATATACTTAAATGTGATACAATGAATATAACCACTAGCAAGCTTGTTTGGCAGAGGTAAAGGTTCTTTTACCTTTATGTTAGTTGAGTGATCTCTGTGAGCAATGCCTCCCCACCTAGCTCCTAGCACTAGCCAGCAATTATTTTCATTTCACTCAGTTTTATACATCAGATGTATTAATAAGTTTACAGTTTTCACTGCAGTACGCATTTTTTCCATATTGTTCCTGTTTGCTGTGAAAATAGCCTTTTCTATTTAATTTATTTTATGAGGAGAATTCATGTAGATAGATCAAGAACTCTTTGACAGAGTCTCAACTTTTGGCAAACATTGAAGGGAACTAACTGGGAAGGGTGGTTAAGGAAAATGGAAGTCTGAATGAGGAAATCAAAGTTATAATCAGAGGGATTGCAACCAACTGGCACACAGTGTCAGTGGTAGTGCATAACAGAATAATGCAAAAGTGGCTGAAAAAGAAGGCAAACAAAAACAGTGGTGTGACCAGTACTGCTGTATGGTATGGAAATATGGACAGTGAAGGCAGAGCAGCTGAGGAAGCTGGAGGTGATGTAGATAAAGTGCCTGTAATGGGTGGTAGGACGCACACGGAGGGAGAGATGAAGAATGATGTCAAAGAGGAAGCCAAAGTAGCTCCAGTTTCAGAGAAGGTCAAAGAGAACAAATTATGGAGGTTCCGGCCCATGTGCAGGAAAGCAAAACATGATTTGGTGAAGAAGATTTGGGAGAAGGAAAATAAAGGCAAATGAAAATGAGAGCTTCTAGCAGAAAGATGGATGGATAGATTGGATGAGAGAAGACCTGTGACAGTCAGTCATGGCTTGTCATAAAAGGTTGGAGTCTGGCAATGAAATAAGAGCATTAAAGAAAGTTAACACCCCAACTCCATGTAGAAAATAAGAAAAAGAAGGTTGATGATGATGGCAAAGATAACAACGATCTTACCTGTTATTGTTACTGGTTTAATAGGCCTTACCATAAGGAATAGCTTATCTGACGTAAGGTGGGCTCAGCATAATTTGATCCTCATACAAACACTAAATAAAAGGTGAACATATGGAGTTTATCCAGACTTCCAATATCTTCTTCTCACTCATCAGGCTACAGTGAGAAATAAAAGTTCTAGTTATTTAACCATTAGCTGAATTAAAAGTGTTGGTCTTGTGAGCATATTTTCTACATGATGCCTATCAATAGTTAAAATCCTAAGTCAATGGAAATACACACCACTATTAATTTATATTTTCACCCAGGAAGGGAAACTAAAGTGTCCAATGACTACTTCAAATTCTCATTTTCCTGCAATATCCTTATTACTGCTGCCTAATGAAACCATCTTACTAAAACTCACTAAACCCCAGTGATGATGGTTTTAACAAAATGTTTTAAAACGTGGCTTGTCAGCATTATTTTCCTTAAGTAGGTCAGATTTCACGGCATTTCTCACTGTCATATGTACAGTAATGGGATTTAATACCAACAACCTTGTGATGTTTTTTTATGCATTTTATTTCTGTTAGGGCCTTTTATTTAGTATGTGTACACCTGTAGTTATCTCTAATAATGTGTCAGGTTAGCATTCCATATGCTTAGCTCCTACTGGGAAAAAAAAAAGGTTGTCAACAATATATATAGTTTTAAGTCATACATCAGTGGGATTCACTTGCACTCTGTCATTCCATCATTCCCAGACTAAATTTTGGAAAAGTCACAAAAAACAACAATCAGACAGTGTTGAAATACCTCCATTCATTTTCAGTATATCGAAGCTAACTTCTTATCATGATAATTCTGAAAAGTATTTTATATAGCTTACTGAGGCTAATATTTATTAAAATACTGATAAAAGGCCATTGCTGACTCAAAAGAAAATGTTAATCTTGTGATACCAGTAGCCTTTAAATACTAGTAGGTACTAGCGATTTAGCGCGGAGCTGCCACTGTTGCACACTAGGGCAGCGCCGGTTAAGCAGGTTTAAACTATTCGGGCTACCTAAAGTCCACTCTTCAAATTTTCCCTTAAAACTACCTCCCTCGAACTATACTACTGATCTAATCAGCGTATCATATAACTAAAAAGATCCTCTCTACTTGACTCCAAGTAGACTATTCTCTATCTGTTAAACCTAGCACTTGCTCCTACAGTACTTATTACCTTGATACGGCACTCTTGTCATAGATAGTACCCCAAAAAGGCAACCCCCCATTTCTCGGTCACCCACGTCCCCCGGAATCTTTTTTAAAGTTTTTTTTGTCTATCCGTCTAGCATGTCGAGGGATCAGTTGCTAGTGTCCTCTCCTGCTCAGCTGGTGAACCTGGGAATATTGAGGCAATGTTACAATTGCCTCATGTACACAGACAACCCTCTCCTCCTCCCAAAAAACACAAATACATGCGAGAGATACAACTATATGGCCAAAGGCTGAGCTCTCTCAACATAGGACTGGCAAGACCAGTCAGGAGGAGAAGGTTACCACACACACTATAGACCCAGTCTCACATAGTACCATTACAACCTCAAATCATACACATAAACACACAAAGACATACTCGGAGGCTCTGATCAAAAATCTACCAAAACAGCAGAGGCCACCAAAGCAGACACCCAAACAACCACCACCTCAGAACACAACACCTGCAACACATAGACCTCACAGTCAGAGTGTCAAACAGTCACAGCCCTTAAGGCCAAACACAATGCCAGACACACTAGTCATTGGTGACTCCATAGTCAGACACACTGACGTCCCGCCCACCAGACTGAGTAAGGAGAAGGTCACAGTAAGCTGCCTGTCGGGCGCTAGAATCCGCCACATAATGCAAGCACTCAGGTCTCTCAACAGCAGGTACAAATATGACTCAGTCATTGTCCACGCTGGTGTAAACGACCTGAGACGCACCTCCTTGGACTACATGAAAGAGTCATTGAGGAGCTCTCTGATTATGTAGCCCAGGCAGGTATGACCCTGACCTTGAGCAGTATCCTACCTTCACCAAGAATGATGCCACAATACAGAGATAAGATGATCAGCTTTAACAATTGGCTTAAACACTGGTGTCATTCAAAGGGGATCCAGTGTCTGTCTGCCTGGGATGACATGCTGGACAAGCCACGCTGCTTCGCAAGGGACGGCTTGCACCTGTCACCCTGGGATTCGGATATTGGCAAAGGCTCTTGCCACTCCCATAGTGCCTTTTAGGCAAGGCTCAAATTCTAAACCTACCACCCTAGAACTAAAAAAAGGAAAAAAACTAAGGGTAATGCTGCTCAATGCCAGAAGTCTAAATCTCAAAATGCACGCACTCGAGGCCCTTCTCAGTATGGAGAACATCGATGTCTGTGCTGTGACAGAAAACCTGGTTCAAGGCTCCTGAGAGCACCCCAGCTATCAGGTTTTACCTCATATCATGCATTCCGCCCCAAAATCCGGACAATACCAAGAAAGGAGGGTATCCATATTCATCTAGGACACCCACACCTCAAGACTGGTGGCAACGCACGATGCATCGGAGACCATCCAGGTGCAATTAACCATAGGCAAGACTGCTCTGCAAATTGTAGCATTTTACAGGCCACCCTCACAAACTCAGGAACCTCACATGGCCTTCCTGAAAACACTAGAGGGATAAATGTATCACCAAACACCATCATACTAGGTGACTTCAATTACCCTAATATAGACTGGGAACACTACTCAAGCCCAAACACCCTAGCCCAAAAGTTCCTGGAATTCATAAACTCAAATGCCATGGAACAACTAGTCACCATCGCCACAAGAGGAGATAACATACTTGATCTCATCATCACGAACATGGGAGCACAATGTTCAACACCGAAGTATACCCTCACTAGTGAGATCAGATCACAAACTAATCTCGCTGGAGGTCCTCATCCCACCCCACCTGAAATAAAAAAGACCACAGTAAAGAACTTCTCAAAAGCCGACTTCACACTTCTAAAGACTAGTGTGGTCTCCTTTAAGGCCCATGAGCCGGCGGAAAACAGTACTCAAGCCGCTGAATCACTTACAAATGCCTTCTACCAGCACCTGCAGGACTGCATGGATAAGGCAATCCCAAGCAAAACAAAGACTCTTTGTACCAAAGGCAAGCGTCCAGTCTGGTGGACCCCAGCCATAAACAAACTCTACAACAAAAGGAGGAAGCTACTACAAGATAGAGCAAAATCCTTAAAAGGTAAGACACCCTTGATCACTATAAGTAAAAAACTAAGAGCTCTCATAAAATCATCCAAAGCAAATTTCGAGAGAAAAATAGCTAAAGACTCAAAAGACAATCATAAGGCCTTCTTTAGCTATGTTAGAAACCTGGGAGGAAACTCCCAGATATGCTCAGAACTAGTTCAAAATGATGTGAAGATTACTGATCCTACAGACATTGCCAACATACTGGCTGACAGATTCAGTGCAAACTTCTTGCCCCCCTCCTCCCCAAAAGGAGAGATATCTATACCAAACGACTGCAGCCCCCCAAACATCTCCAGCGCCCAAGTGAGAACTGCTCTCTCCAAAGCAAAAAAACACAGCATCCATGGGACCTGATGGTGTCCCCGGCTGTGTGCTCCACGAACTCAATGAGGAATTAAACCCACAGCTAGGACAGCTGTTTAATCAAAGTCTTACCTCTGGATACGTACCCAGGGAGTGGCGCACTGCAACTGTGGTCCCACTTCACAAAGGCGGTGCCTCCACCGACCCTGAAATTACCGCCCATTAGCTTGACAAGCCTTATCTGCAAAGCCATGGAGAGGATCATAATGGACCTCATAAATAAAGACATAGGGAATTTGCAGACTTTGGATCCAACCCAGTTTGGCTTTGTCAAAGGCAGATCATGCCTCTTAAACTTGGTTGACTTTTGAAACAGTCACCAAAGCCATTGATGAGGGAAAGGCAGTCCATACAGCCTACCTCGATCTGGCTAAGGCCTTCGATACAATACCCCACTCGGGTATCATTGAAAAACTCATCAG